>NW_026961814.1:300000-518158 GCF_963924245.1 Chroicocephalus ridibundus
GGTTTTGAGGCTGAAGGCAGCAGGAAAGCCTGCAGCCCCCAGGTGTGTGGGGCTACGCAAGCGGTTCCCAAAGAGCTTTAGAACAAGGCATAGTTTTCCCTGCTGGCTCTTTGGGAAAGGGACCAGTCTCCAGACATATGGCCATTTTTGGGCCTGGCGCGGCGCCAAATGGGAAAGGGGTGTTTGGAGGCTGAAGGCAGCAGGAAAGCCTGCAGCCCCCAGGTGTGTGGGGCTACGCAAGCGGTTCCCAAAGAGCTTTAGAACAAGGCATAGTTTTCCCTGCTGGCTCTTTTGGCGTGGGACCAGTCTCCAGACATATGGCCATTTTTGGGCCTGGCGCGGCGCCAAGTGCGAAAGGGTTCTTCTGAGGCTGAAGGCAGCAGGAAAGCCTGCAGCCCCCAGGAGTGTGGGGCTACGCAAGCGGTTCCCAAAGAGCTTTAGAACAAGGCATAGTTTTCCCTGCTGGCTCTTTGGGCGTGGGACCAACCTCCAGACATATGGCCATTTTTCTGCCTGGCGTGACGCCATGTGGGAAAGGGTGGTTTTGAGGCTGAAGGCAGCAGGAAAGCCTGCAGCCCCCAGGTGTGTGGGGCTACGCAAGCGGTTCCCAAAGAGCTTTAGAACAAGGCATAGTTTTCCCTGCTGGCTCTTTGGGCATGGAACCAATCTCCAGACATATGGCCATTTTTGGGCCTGGCGCGGCGCCAAGTGCGAAAGGGTTCTTCTGAGGCTGAAGAGAGCAGGAAAGCCGGCAGCCCTCAGGTGTGTGGGGCTACGCAAGCGGTTCCCAAAGAGCTTTAGAACAAGGCATAGTTTTCCCTGCTGGCTCTTTGGGCGTGGGACCAGTCTCCAGACATATGGCCATTTTTCTGCCTGGCGCGGGGCCATGTGGGAAAGGGTGGTTTTGAGGCTGAAGGCAGCAGGAATGCCTGCAGCCCCCAGTTTGTGTGGGGCTACGCAAGCGGTTCCCAAAGAGCTTTAGAACAAGGCATAGTTTTCCCTGCTGGCTCTTTGGGCGTGGGACCAGTCTCCAGACATATGGCCATTTTTGGGCCTGGCGCGGCGCCAAGTGGGAAAGGGGTGTTTGGAGGCTGAAGGCAGCAGGAAAGCCTGCAGCCCCCAGGTGTGTGGGGCTACGCAAGCGGTTCCCAAAGAGCTTTAGAACAAGGCATAGTTTTCCCTGCTGGCTCTTTGGGCGTGGGACCAACCTCAAGACATATGGCCATTTTTGTGCCTGGCGTGACGCCATGTGGGAAAGGGTGGTTTTGAGGCTGAAGGCAGCAGGAAAGCCTGCAGCCCCCAGGTCTGTGGGGCCACGCAAGCGGTTCCCAAAGAGCTTTAGAACAAGGCATAGTTTTCCCTGCTGGCTCTTTGGGAAAGGGACCAGTCTCCAGACATATGGCCATTTTTCGGCCTGGAGCAGCGCCAAGTGGGAAAGGGTGGTTTTGAGGCTGAAAGCGCGAGAAAAGCCTGCAGCCCCCAGTTTGTATGGGGCTACGCAAGCGGTTCCCAAAGAGCTTTAGAACAAGGCATAGTTTTCCCTGCTGGCTCTTTGGGCGTGGGACCAACCTCCAGACATATGGCCATTTTTCTGCCTGGTGTGACGCCATGTGGGAAAGGGTGGTTTTGAGGCTGAAGGCAGCAGGAAAGCCTGCAGCCCCCAGGTGTGTGGGGCTACGCAAGCGGTTCCCAAAGAGCTTTAGAAAAAGCCATAGTTTTCCCTGCTGGCTCTTTGGGCATTGAACCAATCTCCAGACATATGGCCATTTTTGGGCCTGGCGCGGCGCCAAGTGCGAAAGGGTTCTTCTGAGGCTGAAGAGAGCAGGAAAGCCGGCAGCCCTCAGGTGTGTGGGGCTACGCAAGCGGTTCCCAAAGAGCTTTAGAACAAGGCATAGTTTTCCCTGCTGGCTCTTTGGGTGTGGGACCAGTCTCCAGACATTTGGCCATTTTTGGGCCTGGCGCGGCGCCAAGTGGGAAAGGGTTCATCTGAGGCTGAAGGCAGCAGGAAAGCCTGCAGCCCCCAGGTGTGTGGGGCTACGCAAGCGGTTCCCAAAGAGCTTTAGAACAAGGCATAGTTTTCCCTGCTGGTTCTTTGGGCGTGGCACCAACCTCCAAACATATGGCCATTTTTCTGCCTGGAGTGACGCCATGTGGGAAAGGGTGGTTTTGAGGCTGAAGGCAGCAGGAAAGCCTGCAGCCCCCAGGTCTGTGGGGCCACGCAAGCGGTTCCCAAAGAGCTTTAGAACAAGGCATAGTTTTCCCTGCTGGCTCTTTGGGAAAGGGACCAGTCTCCTGACATATGGCCATTTTTGGGCCTGGAGCAGCGCCATGTGGGAAAGGGTGGTTTTGAGGCTGAAAGCGCGAGAAAAGCCTGCAGCCCCCAGGTGTGTGGGGCTACGCAAGCGGTTCCCAAAGAGCTTTAGAACAAGGCATAGTTTTCCCTGCTGGCTCTTTGGGTGTGGGACCAGTCTCCAGACATATGGCCATTTTTGGGCCTGGCGCGGCGCCAAGTGCGAAAGGGTTCTTCTGAGGCTGAAGGCAGCAGGAAAGCCTGCAGCCCCCAGGAGTGTGGGGCTACGCAAGCGGTTCCCAAAGAGCTTTAGAACAAGGCATAGTTTTCCCTGCTGGCTCTTTGGGCGTGGGACCAACCTCCAGACATATGGCCATTTTTCTGCCTGGCGTGACGCCATGTGGGAAAGGGTGGTTTTGAGGCTGAAGGCAGCAGGAAAGCCTGCAGCCCCCAGGTGTGTGGGGCTACGCAAGCGGTTCCCAAAGAGCTTTAGTACAAGGCATAGTATTCCCTGCTGGCTCTTTGGGCATGGAACCAATCTCCAGACATATGGCCATTTTTGGGCCTGGCGCGGCGCCAAGTGCGAAAGGGTTCTTCTGAGGCTGAAGAGAGCAGGAAAGCCTGCAGCTCCCAGGTGTGTGGGGCTACGCAAGCGGTTCCCAAAGAGCTTTAGAACAAGGCATAGTTTTCCCTGCTGGCTCTTTGGGCGTTGGACCAATCTCCAGACATATGGCCATTTTTCTGCCTGGCGTGACGCCATGTGGGAAAGGGTGGTTTTGAGGCTGAAGGCAGCAGGAAAGCCTGCAGCCCCCAGGTCTGTGGGGCTACGCAAGCGGTTCCCAAAGAGCTTTACAACAAGGCATAGTTTTCCCTGCTGGCTCTTTGGGCGTGGGACCAACCTCCAGACATATGGCTATTTTTGGGCCTGGCGCGGCGCCAAGTGGGAAAGGGTGGTTTTGAGGCTGAAGGCAGCAGGAAAGCCTGCAGCCCCCAGGTGTGTGGGGCTACGCAAGCGGTTCCCAAAGAGCTTTAGAACAAGGCATAGTTTTCCCTGCTGGCTCTTTGGGCGTGGGACCAGTCTCCAGACATATGGCCATTTTTGGGCCTGGCGCGGGGCCAAATGGGAAAGGGGTGTTTGGAGGCTGAAGGCAGCAGGAAAGCCTGCAGCCCCCAGGTGTGTGGGGCTACGCAAGCGGTTCCCAAATAGCTTTAGAACAAGGCATAGTTTTCCCTGCTGGCTCTTTGGGCGTGGGACCAGTCTCCAGACATATGGCCATTTTTCTGCCTGGCGCGGGGCCATGTGGGAAAGGGTGGTTTTGAGGCTGAAGGCAGCAGGAATGCCTGCAGCCCCCAGGTGTGTGGGGCTACGCAAGCGGTTCCCAAAGAGCTTTAGAACAAGGCATAGTTTTCCCTGCTGGCTCTTTGGGCGTGGGACCAGTCTCCAGACATATGGCCATTTTTGGGCCTGGCGCGGCGCCAAATGGGAAAGGGGTGTTTGGAGGCTGAAGGCAGCAGGAAAGCCTGCAGCCCCCAGGTGTGTGGGGCTACGCAAGCGGTTCCCAAAGAGCTTTAGAACAAGGCATAGTTTTCCCTGCTGGCTCTTTGGGCGTGGGACCAACCTCCAGACATATGGCCATTTTTCTGCCTGGCGTGACGCCATGTGGGAAAGGGTGGTTTTGAGGCTGAAGGCAGCAGGAAAGCCTGCAGCCCCCAGGTGTGTGGGGCCACGCAAGCGGTTTACAAAGAGCTTTAGAACAAGGCATAGTTTTCCCTGCTGGCTCTTTGGGAAAGGGACCAGTCTCCAGACATATGGCCATTTTTGGGCCTGGAGCAGCGCCAAGTGGGAAAGGGTGGTTTTGAGGCTGAAAGCGCGAGAAAAGCCTGCAGCCCCCAGTTTGTGTGGGGCTACGCAAGCGGTTCCCAAAGAGCTTTAGAACAAGGCATAGTTTTCCCTGCTGGCTCTTTGGGTGTGAGACCAGTCTCAAGATATATGGCCATTTTTGGGCCTGGCGCGGCGCCAAGTGCGAAAGGGTTCTTCTGAGGCTGAAGGCAGCAGGAAAGCCTGCAGCCCCCAGGAGTGTGGGGCTACGCAAGCGGTTCCCAAAGAGCTTTAGAACAAGGCATAGTTTTCCCTGCTGGCTCTTTGGGCGTGGGACCAATCTCCAGACATATGGCCATTTTTCTGCCTGGCGTGACGCCATGTGGGAAAGGGTGGTTTTGAGGCTGAAGGCAGCAGGAAAGCCTGCAGCCCCCAGGTCTGTGGGGCTACGCAAGCGGTTCCCAAAGAGCTTTAGAACAAGGCATAGTTTTCCCTGCTGGCTCTTTGGGCGTGGGACCAACCTCCAGACATATGGCTATTTTTGGGCCTGGCGCGGCGCCAAGTGGGAAAGGGTGGTTTTGAGGCTGAAGGCAGCAGGAAAGCCTGCAGCCCCCAGGTGTGTGGGGCTACGCAAGCGGTTCCCAAAGAGCTTTAGAACAAGGCATAGTTTTCCCTGCTGGCTCTTTGGGCGTGGGACCAGTCTCCAGACATATGGCCATTTTTGGGCCTGGCGCGGGGCCAAATGGGAAAGGGGTGTTTGGAGTCTGAAGGCAGCAGGAAAGCCTGCAGCCCCCAGGTGTGTGGGGCTACGCAAGCGGTTCCCAAATAGCTTTAGAACAAGGCATAGTTTTCCCTGCTGGCTCTTTGGGCGTGGGACCAGTCTCCAGACATATGGCCATTTTTCTGCCTGGCGTGACGCCATGTGGGAAAGGGTGGTTTTGAGGCTGAAGGCAGCAGGAAAGCCTGCAGCCCCCAGGTGTGTGGGGCTACGCAAGCGGTTCCCAAAGAGCTTTAGAACAAGGCATAGTTTTCCCTGCTGGCTCTTTGGGAAAGGGACCAGTCTCCAGACATATGGCCATTTTTGGGCCTGGCGCGGCGCCAAATGGGAAAGGGGTGTTTGGAGGCTGAAGGCAGCAGGAAAGCCTGCAGCCCCCAGGTGTGTGGGGCTACGCAAGCGGTTCCCAAAGAGCTTTAGAACAAGGCATAGTTTTCCCTGCTGGCTCTTTGGGAAAGGGACCAGTCTCCAGACATATGGCCATTTTTGGGCCTGGCGCGGGGCCAAATGGGAAAGGGGTGTTTGGAGGCTGAAGGCAGCAGGAAAGCCTGCAGCCCCCAGGTGTGTGGGGCTACGCAAGCGGTTCCCAAATAGCTTTAGAACAAGGCATAGTTTTCCCTGCTGGCTCTTTGGGAAAGGGACCAGTCTCCAGACATATGGCCATTTTTCTGCCTGGCGCGGGGCCATGTGGGAAAGGGTGGTTTTGAGGCTGAAGGCAGCAGGAATGCCTGCAGCCCCCAGGTGTGTGGGGCTACGCAAGCGGTTCCCAAAGAGCTTTAGAACAAGGCATAGTTTTCCCTGCTGGCTCTTTGGGCGTGGGACCAGTCTCCAGACATATGGCCATTTTTGGGCCGGGCGCGGCGCCAAATGGGAAAGGGGTGTTTGGAGGCTGAAGGCAGCAGGAAAGCCTGCAGCCCCCAGGTGTATGGGGCTACGCAAGTGGTTCCCAAAGAGCTTTAGAACAAGGCATAGTTTTCCCTGCTGGCTCTTTGGGCGTGGGACCAACCTCCAGACATATGGCCATTTTTCTGCCTGGCGTGACGCCATGTGGGAAAGGGTGGTTTTGAGGCTGAAGGCAGCAGGAAAGCCTGCAGCCCCCAGGTGTGTGGGGCCACGCAAGCGGTTTACAAAGAGCTTTAGAACAAGGCATAGTTTTCCCTGCTGGCTCTTTGGGAAAGGGACCAGTCTCCAGACATATGGCCATTTTTGGGCCTGGAGCAGCGCCAAGTGGGAAAGGGTGGTTTTGAGGCTGAAAGCGCGAGAAAAGCCTGCAGCCCCCAGTTTGTGTGGGGCTACGCAAGCGGTTCCCAAAGAGCTTTAGAACAAGGCATAGTTTTCCCTGCTGGCTCTTTGGGTGTGAGACCAGTCTCCAGATATATGGCCATTTTTGGGCCTGGCGCGGCGCCAAGTGCGAAAGGGTTCTTCTGAGGCTGAAGGCAGCAGGAAAGCCTGCAGCCCCCAGGAGTGTGGGGCTACGCAAGCGGTTCCCAAAGAGCTTTAGAACAAGGCATAGTTTTCCCTGCTGGCTCTTTGGGCGTTGGACCAATCTCCAGACATATGGCCATTTTTGGGCCTGGCGTGACGCCATGTGGGAAAGGGTGGTTTTGAGGCTGAAGGCAGCAGGAAAGCCTGCAGCCCCCAGGTCTGTGGGGCTACGCAAGCGGTTCCCAAAGAGCTTTACAACAAGGCATAGTTTTCCCTGCTGGCTCTTTGGGCGTGGGACCAACCTCCAGACATATGGCTATTTTTGGGCCTGGCGCCGCGCCAAGTGGGAAAGGGTGGTTTTGAGGCTGAAGGCAGCAGGAAAGCCTGCAGCCCCCAGGTGTGTGGGGCTACGCAAGCGGTTCCCAAAGAGCTTTAGAACAAGGCATAGTTTTCCCTGCTGGCTCTTTGGGCGTGGGACCAGTCTCCAGACATATGGCCATTTTTGGGCCTGGCGCGGGGCCAAATGGGAAAGGGGTGTTTGGAGGCTGAAGGCAGCAGGAAAGCCTGCAGCCCCCAGGTGTGTGGGGCTACGCAAGCGGTTCCCAAATAGCTTTAGAACAAGGCATAGTTTTCCCTGCTGGCTCTTTGGGCGTGGGACCAGTCTCCAGACATATGGCCATTTTTCTGCCTGGCGTGACGCCATGTGGGAAAGGGTGGTTTTGAGGCTGAAGGCAGCAGGAATGCCTGCAGCCCCCAGGTCTGTGGGGCTACGCAAGCGGTTCCCAAAGAGCTTTAGAACAAGGCATAGTTTTCCCTGCTGGCTCTTTGGGAAAGGGACCAGTCTCCAGACATATGGCCATTTTTGGGCCTGGCGCGGCGCCAAATGGGAAAGGGGTGTTTGGAGGCTGAAGGCAGCAGGAAAGCCTGCAGCCCCCAGGTGTGTGGGGCTACGCAAGCGGTTCCCAAAGAGCTTTAGAACAAGGCATAGTTTTCCCTGCTGGCTCTTTGGGCGTGGGACCAACCTCCAGACATATGGCCATTTTTCTGCCTGGCGTGACGCCATGTGGGAAAGGGTGGTTTTGAGGCTGAAGGCAGCAGGAAAGCCTGCAGCCCCCAGGTGTGTGGGGCCACGCAAGCGGTTCCCAAAGAGCTTTAGAACAAGGCATAGTTTTCCCTGCTGGCTCTTTGGGAAAGGGACCAGTCTCCAGACATATGGCCATTTTTGGGCCTGGAGCAGCGCCAAGTGGGAAAGGGTGGTTTTGAGGCTGAAAGCGCGAGAAAAGCCTGCAGCCCCCAGTTTGTGTGGGGCTACGCAAGCGGTTCCCAAAGAGCTTTAGAACAAGGCATAGTTTTCCCTGCTGGCTCTTTGGGTGTGAGACCAGTCTCCAGATATATGGCCATTTTCGGGCCTGGCGCGGCGCCAAGTGCGAAAGGGTTCTTCTGAGGCTGAAGGCAGCAGGAAAGCCTGCAGCCCCCAGGAGTGTGGGGCTACGCAAGCGGTTCCCAAATAGCTTTAGAACAAGGCATAGTTTTCCCTGCTGGCTCTTTGGGCGTGGGACCAACCTCCAGACATATGGCCATTTTTGTGCCTGGCGTGACGCCATGTGGGAAAGGGTGGTTTTGAGGCTGAAGGCAGCAGGAAAGCCTGCAGCCCCCAGGTGTGTGGGGCTACGCAAGCGGTTCCCAAAGAGCTTTAGAACAAGGCATAGTTTTCCCTGCTGGCTCTTTGGGCATGGAACCAATCTCCAGACATATGGCCATTTTTGGGCCTGGCGCGGCGCCAAGTGGGAAAGGGTGGTTTTGAGGCTGAAGGCAGCAGGAATGCCTGCAGCCCCCAGGTGTGTGGGGCTACGCAAGCGGTTCCCAAAGAGCTTTAGAACAAGGCATAGTTTTCCCTGCTGGCTCTTTGGGAAAGGGACCAGTCTCCAGACATATGGCCATTTTTGGGCCTGGCGCGGCGCCAAATGGGAAAGGGGTGTTTGGAGGCTGAAGGCAGCAGGAAAGCCTGCAGCCCCCAGGTGTGTGGGGCTACGCAAGCGGTTCCCAAAGAGCTTTAGAACAAGGCATAGTTTTCCCTGCTGGCTCTTTGGGCGTGGGACCAGTCTCCAGACATATGGCCATTTTTGTGCCTGACGTGACGCCATGTGGGAAAGGGTGGTTTTGAGGCTGAAGGCAGCAGGAAAGCCTGCAGCCCCCAGGTCTGTGGGGCCACGCAAGCGGTTCCCAAAGAACTTTAGAACAAGGCATAGTTTTCCCTGCTGGCTCTTTGGGAAAGGGACCAATCTCCAGACATATGGCCATTTTTGGTCCTGGAGCAGCGCCAAGTGGGAAAGGGTGGTTTTGAGGCTGAAAGCGCGGGAAAAGCCTGCAGCCCCCAGTTTGTGTGGGGCTACGCAAGCGGTTCCCAAAGAGCTTTAGAACAAGGCATAGTTTTCCCTGCTGGCTCTTTGGGCGTGGGACCAGTCTCCAGACATATGGCCATTTTTGGGCCTGGCGCGGCGCCAAGTGGGAAAGGGTGGTTTTGAGGCTGAAGGCAGCAGGAAAGCCTGCAGCCCCCAGGTCTGTGGGGCTACGCAAGCGGTTCCCAAAGAGCTTTAGAACAAGGCATCGTTTTCCCTGCTGGCTCTTTGGGCATGGAACCAATCTCCAGACATATGGCCATTTTTGGGCCTGGCGCGGCGCCAAGTGCGACAGGGTTCTTCTGAGGCTGAAGAGAGCAGGAAAGCCTGCAGCCCCCAGGTGTGTGGGGCCACGCAAGCGGTTCCCAAAGAGCTTTAGAACAAGGCATAGTTTTCCCTGCTGGCTCTTTGGGCGTGGGACCAGTCTCCAGACATATGGCCATTTTTGTGCCTGGCGTGATGCTATGTGGGAAAGGGTTGTTTTTAAGATGAAAGCGCGAGAAAAGCCTGCAGCCCCCAGTTTCTGTGGGGCTACGCAAGCGGTTCCCAAAGAGCTTTAGAACAAGGCATAGTTTTCCCTGCTGGCTCTTTGGGCGTGCGACCAACCTCCAGACATATGGCCATTTTTGGGCCTGGCGTGACGCCATGTGGGAAAGGGTGGTTTTGAGGCTGAAGGCAGCAGGAAAGCCTGCAGCCCCCAGGTCTCTGGGGCTACGCAAGCGGTTCCCAAAGAGCTTTAGAACAAGGCATAGTTTTCCCTGCTGGCTCTTTGGGCGTGGGACCAGTATCCAGACATATGGCCATTCTTGGGACTGGCGCGGCGCCAAGTGGGAAAGGGTGGTTTTGAGGCTGAAGGCAGCAGGAAAGCCTGCATCTCCCAGGTGTGTGGGGCTACGCAAGCGGTTCCCAAAGAGCTTTAGAACAAGGCATAGTTTTCCCTGCTGGCTCTTTGGGAAAGGGACCAGTCTCCAGACATATGGCCATTTTTGGGCCTGGCGCGGCGCCAAATGGGAAAGGGGTGTTTGGAGGCTGAAGGCAGCAGGAAAGCCTGCAGCCCCCAGGTGTGTGGGGCTACGCAAGCGGTTCCCAAAGAGCTTTAGAACAAGGCATAGTTTTCCCTGCTGGCTCTTTGGGCGTGGGACCAACCTCAAGACATATGGCCATTTTTGTGCCTGGCGTGACGCCATGTGGGAAAGGGTGGTTTTGAGGCTGAAGGCAGCAGGAAAGCCTGCAGCCCCCAGGTCTGTGGGGCCACGCAAGCGGTTCCCAAAGAGCTTTAGAACAAGGCATAGTTTTCCCTGCTGGCTCTTTGGGTGTGGGACCAGTCTCCAGACATATGGCCATTTTTGGGCCTGGAGCAGCGCCAAGTGGGAAAGGGTGGTTTTGAGGCTGAAAGCGCGAGAAAAGCCTGCAGCCCCCAGTTTGTGTGGGGCTACGCAAGCGGTTCCCAAAGAGCTTTAGAAAAAGCCATAGTTTTCCCTGCTGGCTCTTTGGGCATGGAACCAATCTCCAGACATATGGCCATTTTTGGGCCTGGCGCGGCGCCAAGTGCGAAAGGGTTCTTCTGAGGCTGAAGAGAGCAGGAAAGCCGGCAGCCCTCAGGTGTGTGGGGCTACGCAAGCGGTTCCCAAAGAGCTTTAGAAAAAGCCATAGTTTTCCCTGCTGGCTCTTTGGGTGTGGGACCAGTCTCCAGACATTTGGCCATTTTTGGGCCTGGCGCGGCGCCAAGTGGGAAAGGGTTCATCTGAGGCTGAAGAGAGCAGGAAAGCCTGCAGCCCCCAGGTGTGTGGGGCTACGCAAGCGGTTCCCAAAGAGCTTTAGAACAAGGCATAGTTTTCCCTGCTGGCTCTTTGGGCGTTGGACCAACCTCAAGACATATGGCCATTTTTGTGCCTGGCGTGACGCCATGTGGGAAAGGGTGGTTTTGAGGCTGAAGGCAGCAGGAAAGCCTGCAGCCCCCAGGTCTGTGGGGCCACGCAAGCGGTTCCCAAAGAGATTTAGAACAAGGCATAGTTTTCCCTGCTGGCTCTTTGGGAAAGGGACCAGTCTCCAGACATATGGCCATTTTTGGGCCTGGAGCAGCGCCAAGTGGGAAAGGGTGGTTTTGAGGCTGAAAGCGCGAGAAAAGCCTGCAGCCCCCAGTTTGTGTCGGGCTACGCAAGCGGTTCCCAAAGAGCTTTAGAACAAGGCATAGTTTTCCCTGCTGGCTCTTTGGGCGTGGGACCAACCTCCAGCCATATGGCCATTTTTGGGCCTGGCGCGGCGCCAAGTGCGAAAGGGTTCTTCTGAGGCTGAAGGCAGCAGGAAAGCCTGCAGCCCCCAGGAGTGTGGGGCTACGCAAGCGGTTCCCAAAGAGCTTTAGAACAAGGCATAGTTTTCCCTGATGGCTCTTTGGGCGTGGGACCAACCTCCAGACATATGGCCATTTTTCTGCCTGGCGTGACGCCATGTGGGAAAGGGTGGTTTTGAGGCTGAAGGCAGCAGGAAAGCCTGCAGCCCCCAGGTGTGTGGGGCTACGCAAGCGGTTCCCAAAGAGCTTTACAACAAGGCATAGTTTTCCCTGCTGGCTCTTTGGGCATGGAACCAATCTCCAGACATATGGCCATTTTTGGGCCTGGCGCGGCGCCAAGTGCGAAAGGGTTCTTCTGAGGCTGAAGAGAGCAGGAAAGCCTGCAGCCCTCAGGTGTGTGGGGCTACGCAAGCGGTTCCCAAAGAGCTTTAGAACAAGGCATAGTTTTCCCTGCTGGCTCTTTGGGTGTGGGACCAGTCTCCAGACATTTGGCCATTTTTGGGCCTGGCCCGGCGCCAAGTGCGAAAGGGTTCTTCTGAGGCTGAAGAGAGCAGAAAGCCTGCAGCCCCCAGGTGTGTGGGGCTACGCAAGCGGTTCCCAAATAGCTTTAGAACAAGGCATAGTTTTCCCTTCTGGCTCTTTGGGCGTGGGACCAGTCTCCAGACATATGGCCATTTTTCTGCCTGGCGCGGGGCCATGTGGGAAAGGGTGGTTTTGAGGCTGAAGGCAGCAGGAATGCCTGCAGCCCCCAGGTCTGTGGGGCTACGCAAGCGGTTCCCAAAGAGCTTTAGAACAAGGCATAGTTTTCCCTGCTGGCTCTTTGGGCGTGGGACCAGTCTCCAGACATATGGCCATTTTTGGGCCTGGCGCGGCGCCAAGTGGGAAAGGGGTGTTTGGAGGCTGAAGGCAGCAGGAAAGCCTGCAGCCCCCAGGTGTGTGGGGCTATGCAAGCGGTTCCCAAAGAGCTTTAGAACAAGGCATAGTTTTCCCTGCTGGCTCTTTGGGCGTGGGACCAACCTCAAGACATATGGCCATTTTTGTGCCTGGCGTGACGCCATGTGGGAAAGGGTGGTTTTGAGGCTGAAGGCAGCAGGAAAGCCTGCAGCCCCCAGGTGTGTGGGGCTACGCAAGCGGTTCCCAAAGAGCTTTAGAACAAGGCATAGTTTTCCCTGCTGGCTCTTTGGGCGTGGGACCAGTCTCCAGACATATGGCCATTTTTCGGCCTGGAGCAGCGCCAAGTGGGAAAGGGTGGTTTTGAGGCTGAAAGCGCGAGAAAAGCCTGCAGCCCCCAGTTTGTATGGGGCTACGCAAGCGGTTCCCAAAGAGCTTTAGAACAAGGCATAGTTTTCCCTGCTGGCTCTTTGGGCGTGGGACCAACCTCCAGACATATGGCCATTTTTCTGCCTGGCGTGACGCCATGTGGGAAAGGGTGGTTTTGAGGCTGAAGGCAGCAGGAAAGCCTGCAGCCCCCAGGTGTGTGGGGCTACGCAAGCGGTTCCCAAAGAGCTTTAGAAAAAGCCATAGTTTTCCCTGCTGGCTCTTTGGGCATGGAACCAATCTCCAGACATATGGCCATTTTTGGGCCTGGCGCGGCGCCAAGTGCGAAAGGGTGCTTTTGAGGCTGAAGAGAGCAGGAAAGCCTGCAGCCCCCAGGTGTGTGGGGCTACGCAAGCGGTTCCCAAAGAGCTTTAGAACAAGGCATAGTTTTCCCTGCTGGCTCTTTGGGTGTGGGACCAGTTTCCAGACATTTGGCCATTTTTGGGCCTGGCGCGGCGCCAAGTGGGAAAGGGTTCATCTGAGGCTGAAGAGAGCAGGAAAGCCTGCAGCCCCCAGGTGTGTGGGGCTACGCAAGCGGTTCCCAAAGAGCTTTAGAACAAGGCATAGTTTTCCCTGCTGGCTCTTTGGGCGTGGGACCAACCTCAAGACATATGGCCATTTTTGTGCCTGGCGTGACGCCATGTGGGAAAGGGTGGTTTTGAGGCTGAAGGCAGCAGGAAAGCCTGCAGCCCCCAGGTGTGTGGGGCCACGCAAGCGGTTCCCAAAGAGATTTAGAACAAGGCATAGTTTTCCCTGCTGGCTCTTTGGGAAAGGGACCAGTCTCCAGACATATGGCCATTTTTGGGCCTGGAGCAGCGCCAAGTGGGAAAGGGTGGTTTTGAGGCTGAAAGCGCGAGAAAAGCCTGCAGCCCCCAGTTTGTGTGGGGCTACGCAAGCGATTCCCAAAGAGCTTTAGAACAAGGCATAGTTTTCCCTGCTGGCTCTTTGGGCGTGGGACCAGTCTCCAGACATATGGCCATTTTTGGGCCTGGCGCGGCGCCAAGTGCGAAAGGGTTCTTCTGAGGCTGAAGGCAGCAGGAAAGCCTGCAGCCCCCAGGTGTGTGGGGCTACGCAAGCGGTTCCCAAAGAGCTTTAGAACAAGGCATAGTTTTCCCTGCTGGCTCTTTGGGCGTGGGACCAGTCTCCAGACATATGGCCATTTTTGGGCCTGGCGCGGCGCCAAGTGCGAAAGGCTTCTTCTGAGGCTGAAGGCAGCAGGAAAGCCTGCAGCCCCCAGGAGTGTGGGGCTACGCAAGCGGTTCCCAAAGAGCTTTAGAACAAGGCATAGTTTTCCCTGCTGGCTCTTTGGGCGTGGGACCAACCTCCAGACATATGGCCATTTTTCTGCCTGGCGTGACGCCATGTGGGAAAGGGTGGTTTTGAGGCTGAAGGCAGCAGGAAAGCCTGCAGCCCCCAGGTGTGTGGGGCTACGCAAGCGGTTCCCAAAGAGCTTTAGAAAAAGCCATAGTTTTCCCTGCTGGCTCTTTGGGCATGGAACCAATCTCCAGACATATGGCCATTTTTGGGCCTGGCGCGGCGCCAAGTGCGAAAGGGTTCTTCTGAGGATGAAGAGAGCAGGAAAGCCTGCAGCCCTCAGGTGTGTGGGGCTACGCAAGCGGTTCCCAAAGAGCTTTAGAACAAGGCATAGTTTTCCCTGCTGGCTCTTTGGGTGTGGGACCAGTCTCCAGACATTTGGCCATTTTTGGGCCTGGCGCGGCGCCAAGTGCGAAAGGGTTCTTCTGAGGCTGAAGAGAGCAGGAAAGCCTGCAGCCCCCAGGTGTGTGGGGCTACGCAAGCGGTTCCCAAATAGCTTTAGAACAAGGCATAGTTTTCCCTGCTGGCTCTTTGGGCGTGGGACCAGTCTCCAGACATATGGCCATTTTTCTGCCTGGCGCGGGGCCATGTGGGAAAGGGTGGTTTTGAGGCTGAAGGCAGCAGGAATGCCTGCAGCCCCCAGGTCTGTGGGGCTACGCAAGCGGTTCCCAAAGAGCTTTAGAACAAGGCATAGTTTTCCCTGCTGGCTCTTTGGGCGTGGGACCAGTCTCCAGACATATGGCCATTTTTGGGCCTGGCGCGGCGCCAAGTGGGAAAGGGGTGTTTGGAGGCTGAAGGCAGCAGGAAAGCCTGCAGCCCCCAGGTGTGTGGGGCTATGCAAGCGGTTCCCAAAGAGCTTTAGAACAAGGCATAGTTTTCCCTGCTGGCTCTTTGGGCGTGGGACCAACCTCAAGACATATGGCCATTTTTGTGCCTGGCGTGACGCCATGTGGGAAAGGGTGGTTTTGAGGCTGAAGGCAGCAGGAAAGCCTGCAGCCCCCAGGTCTGTGGGGCCACGCAAGCGGTTCCCAAAGAGCTTTAGAACAAGGCATAGTTTTCCCTGCTGGCTCTTTGGGAAAGGGACCAGTCTCCAGACATATGGCCATTTTTCGGCCTGGAGCAGCGCCAAGTGGGAAAGGGTGGTTTTGAGGCTGAAAGCGCGAGAAAAGCCTGCAGCCCCCAGTTTGTATGGGGCTACGCAAGCGGTTCCCAAAGAGCTTTAGAACAAGGCATAGTTTTCCCTGCTGGCTCTTTGGGCGTGGGACCAACCTCCAGACATATGGCCATTTTTCTGCCTGGCGTGACGCCATGTGGGAAAGGGTGGTTTTGAGACTGAAGGCAGCAGGAAAGCCTGCAGCCCCCAGGTGTGTGGGGCTACGCAAGCGGTTCCCAAAGAGCTTTAGAAAAAGCCATAGTTTTCCCTGCTGGCTCTTTGGGCATGGAACCAATCTCCAGACATATGGCCATTTTTGGGCCTGGCGCGGCGCCAAGTGCGAAAGGGTTCTTCTGAGGCTGAAGAGAGCAGGAAAGCCGGCAGCCCTCAGGTGTGTGGGGCTACGCAAGCGGTTCCCAAAGAGCTTTAGAACAAGGCATAGTTTTCCCTGCTGGCTCTTTGGGTGTGGGACCAGTCTCCAGACATTTGGCCATTTTTGGGCCTAGCGCGGCGCCAAGTGGGAAAGGGTTCATCTGAGGCTGAAGAGAGCAGGAAAGCCTGCAGCCCCCAGGTGTGTGGGGCTACGCAAGCGGTTCCCAAAGAGCTTTAGAACAAGGCATAGTTTTCCCTGCTGGCTCTTTGGGCGTTGGACCAACCTCAAGACATATGGCCATTTTTGTGCCTGGCGTGACGCCATGTGGGAAAGGGTGGTTTTGAGGCTGAAGGCAGCAGGAAAGCCTGCAGCCCCCCGTTTGTGTGGGGCCACGCAAGCGGTTCCCAAAGAGATTTAGAACAAGGCATAGTTTTCCCTGCTGGCTCTTTGGGAAAGGGACCAGTCTCCAGACATATGGCCATTTTTGGGCCTGGAGCAGCGCCAAGTGGGAAAGGGTGGTTTTGAGGCTGAAAGCGCGAGAAAAGCCTGCAGCCCCCAGTTTGTGTGGGGCTACGCAAGCGGTTCCCAAAGAGCTTTAGAACAAGGCATAGTTTTCCCTGCTGGCTCTTTGGCTGTGGGACCAGTCTCCAGACATATGGCCATTTTTTGGCCTGGCGCGGCGCCAAGTGCGAAAGGGTTCTTCTGAGGCTGAAGGCAGCAGGAAAGCCTGCAGCCCCCAGGAGTGTGGGGCTACGCAAGCGGTTCCCAAAGAGCTTTAGAACAAGGCATAGTTTTCCCTGCTGGCTCTTTGGGCGTGGGACCAACCTCCAGACATATGGCCATTTTTCTGCCTGGCGTGACGCCATGTGGGAAAGGGTGGTTTTGAGGCTGAAGGCAGCAGGAAAGCCTGCAGCCCCCAGGTGTGTGGGGCTACGCAAGCGGTTCCCAAAGAGCTTTAGAAAAAGCCATAGTTTTCCCTGCTGGCTCTTTGGGCATGGAACCAATCTCCAGACATATGGCCATTTTTGGGCCTGGCGCGGCGCCAAGTGCGAAAGGGTTCTTCTGAGGCTGAAGAGAGCAGGAAAGCCTGCAGCCCTCAGGTGTGTGGGGCTACGCAAGCGGTTCCCAAATAGCTTTAGAACAAGGCATAGTTTTCCCTGCTGGCTCTTTGGGCGTGGGACCAGTCTCCAGACATATGGCCATTTTTCTGCCTGGCGCGGGGCCATGTGGGAAAGGGTGGTTTTGAGGCTGAAGGCAGCAGGAATGCCTGCAGCCCCCAGGTCTGTGGGGCTACGCAAGCGGTTCCCAAAGAGCTTTAGAACAAGGCATAGTTTTCCCTGCTGGCTCTTTGGGCGTGGGACCAGTCTCCAGACATATGGCCATTTTTGGGCCTGGCGCGGCGCCAAGTGGGAAAGGGGTGTTTGGAGGCTGAAGGCAGCAGGAAAGCCTGCAGCCCCCAGGTGTGTGGGGCTATGCAAGCGGTTCCCAAAGAGCTTTAGAACAAGGCATAGTTTTCCCTGCTGGCTCTTTGGGCGTGGGACCAACCTCAAGACATATGGCCATTTTTGTGCCTGGCGTGACGCCATGTGGGAAAGGGTGGTTTTGAGGCTGAAGGCAGCAGGAAAGCCTGCAGCCCCCAGGTCTGTGGGGCCACGCAAGCGGTTCCCAAAGAGCTTTAGAACAAGGCATAGTTTTCCCTGCTGGCTCTTTGGGAAAGGGACCAGTCTCCAGACATATGGCCATTTTTCGGCCTGGAGCAGCGCCAAGTGGGAAAGGGTGGTTTTGAGGCTGAAAGCGCGAGAAAAGCCTGCAGCCCCCAGTTTGTATGGGGCTACGCAAGCGGTTCCCAAAGAGCTTTAGAACAAGGCATAGTTTTCCCTGCTGGCTCTTTGGGCGTGGGACCAACCTCCAGACATATGGCCATTTTTCTGCCTGGCGTGACGCCATGTGGGAAAGGGTGGTTTTGAGACTGAAGGCAGCAGGAAAGCCTGCAGCCCCCAGGTGTGTGGGGCTACGCAAGCGGTTCCCAAAGAGCTTTAGAAAAAGCCATAGTTTTCCCTGCTGGCTCTTTGGGCATGGAACCAATCTCCAGACATATGGCCATTTTTGGGCCTGGCGCGGCGCCAAGTGCGAAAGGGTTCTTCTGAGGCTGAAGAGAGCAGGAAAGCCGGCAGCCCTCAGGTGTGTGGGGCTACGCAAGCGGTTCCCAAAGAGCTTTAGAACAAGACATAGTTTTCCCTGCTGGCTCTTTGGGTGTGGGACCAGTCTCCAGACATTTGGCCATTTTTGGGCCTGGCGCGGCGCCAAGTGGGAAAGGGTTCATCTGAGGCTGAAGAGAGCAGGAAAGCCTGCAGCCCCCAGGTGTGTGGGGCTACGCAAGCGGTTCCCAAAGAGCTTTAGAACAAGGCATAGTTTTCCCTGCTGGCTCTTTGGGCGTTGGACCAACCTCAAGACATATGGCCATTTTTGTGCCTGGCGTGACGCCATGTGGGAAAGGGTGGTTTTGAGGCTGAAGGCAGCAGGAAAGCCTGCAGCCCCCCGTTTGTGTGGGGCCACGCAAGCGGTTCCCAAAGAGATTTAGAACAAGGCATAGTTTTCCCTGCTGGCTCTTTGGGAAAGGGACCAGTCTCCAGACATATGGCCATTTTTGGCCCTGGAGCAGCGCCAAGTGGGAAAGGGTGGTTTTGAGGCTGAAAGCGCGAGAAAAGCCTGCAGCCCCCAGTTTGTGTGGGGCTACGCAAGCGGTTCCCAAAGAGCTTTAGAACAAGGCATAGTTTTCCCTGCTGGCTCTTTGGCTGTGGGACCAGTCTCCAGACATATGGCCATTTTTTGGCCTGGCGCGGCGCCAAGTGCGAAAGGGTTCTTCTGAGGCTGAAGGCAGCAGGAAAGCCTGCAGCCCCCAGGAGTGTGGGGCTACGCAAGCGGTTCCCAAAGAGCTTTAGAACAAGGCATAGTTTTCCCTGCTGGCTCTTTGGGCGTGGGACCAACCTCCAGACATATGGCCATTTTTCTGCCTGGCGTGACGCCATGTGGGAAAGGGTGGTTTTGAGGCTGAAGGCAGCAGGAAAGCCTGCAGCCCCCAGGTGTGTGGGGCTACGCAAGCGGTTCCCAAAGAGCTTTAGAAAAAGCCATAGTTTTCCCTGCTGGCTCTTTGGGCATGGAACCAATCTCCAGACATATGGCCATTTTTGGGCCTGGCGCGGCGCCAAGTGCGAAAGGGTTCTTCTGAGGCTGAAGAGAGCAGGAAAGCCTGCAGCCCCCAGGTGTGTGGGGCTACGCAAGCGGTTCCCAAAGAGCTTTAGAACAAGGCATAGTTTTCCCTGCTGGCTCTTTGGGTGTGGGACCAGTCTCCAGACATTTGGCCATTTTTGGGCCTGGCGCGGCGCCAAGTGGGAAAGGGTTCATCTGAGGCTGAAGAGAGCAGGAAAGCCTGCAGCCCCCAGGTGTGTGGGGCTACGCAAGCGGTTCCCAAAGAGCTTTAGAACAAGGCATAGTTTTCCCTGCTGGCTCTTTGGGCGTTGGACCAACCTCAAGACATATGGCCATTTTTGTGCCTGGCGTGACGCCATGTGGGAAAGGGTGGTTTTGAGGCTGAAGGCAGCAGGAAAGCCTGCAGCCCCCAGGTCTGAGGGGTCACGCAAGTGATTCCCAAAGAACTTTAGAACAAGGCATAGTTTTCCCTGCTGGCTCTTTGGGCGTGGGACCAGTCTCCAGACATATGGCCATTTTTGGTCCTGGAGCAGCGCCAAGTGGGAAAGGGTGGTTTTGAGGCTGAAAGCGCGAGAAAAGCCTGCAGCCCCCAGTTTGTGTGGGGCTACGCAAGCGGTTCCCAAAGAGCTTTAGAACAAGGCATAGTTTTCCCTGCTGGCTCTTTGGGTGTGGGACCAGTCTCCAGACATATGGCCATTTTTTGGCCTGGCGCCGCGCCAAGTGCGAAAGGGTTCTTCTGAGGCTGAAGGCAGCAGGAAAGCCTGCAGCCCCCAGTTTGTGTGGGGCTACGCAAGCGGTTCCCAAAGAGCTTTAGAACAAGGCATAGTTTTCCCTGCTGGCTCTTTGGGCGTGGGACCAACCTCCAGACATATGGCCATTTTTCTGCCTGGCGTGACGCCAAGTGCGAAAGGGTTCTTCTGAGGCTGAAGAGAGCAGGAAAGCCTGCAGCCCCCAGGTGTGTGGGGCTACGCAAGCGGTTCCCAAAGAGCTTTAGAACAAGGCATAGTTTTCCCTGCTGGCTCTTTGGGCGTGGGACCAGTCTCCAGACATATGGCCATTTTTCTGCCTGGCGCGGGGCCATGTGGGAAAGGGTGGTTTTGAGGCTGAAGGCAGCAGGAATGCCTGCAGCCCCCAGGTCTGTGGGGCTACGCAAGCGGTTCCCAAAGAGCTTTAGAACAAGGCATAGTTTTCCCTGCTGGCTCTTTGGGCGTGGGACCAGTCTCCAGACATATGGCCATTTTTGGGCCTGGCGCGGCGCCAAGTGGGAAAGGGGTGTTTGGAGGCTGAAGGCAGCAGGAAAGCCTGCAGCCCCCAGGTGTGTGGGGCTATGCAAGCGGTTCCCAAAGAGCTTTAGAACAAGGCATAGTTTTCCCTGCTGGCTCTTTGGGCGTGGGACCAACCTCAAGACATATGGCCATTTTTGTGCCTGGCGTGACGCCATGTGGGAAAGGGTGGTTTTGAGGCTGAAGGCAGCAGGAAAGCCTGCAGCCCCCAGGTCTGTGGGGCCACGCAAGCGGTTCCCAAAGAGCTTTAGAACAAGGCATAGTTTTCCCTGCTGGCTCTTTGGGAAAGGGACCAGTCTCCAGACATATGGCCATTTTTCGGCCTGGAGCAGCGCCAAGTGGGAAAGGGTGGTTTTGAGGCTGAAAGCGCGAGAAAAGCCTGCATCCCCCAGTTTGTATGGGGCTACGCAAGCGGTTCCCAAAGAGCTTTAGAACAAGGCATAGTTTTCCCTGCTGGCTCTTTGGGCGTGGGACCAACCTCCAGACATATGGCCATTTTTGGGCCTGGCGTGACGCCATGTGGGAAAGGGTGGTTTTGAGGCTGAAGGCAGCAGGAAAGCCTGCAGCCCCCAGGTGTGTGGGGCTACGCAAGCGGTTCCCAAAGAGCTTTAGAACAAGGCATAGTTTTCCCTGCTGGCTCTTTGGGTGTGGGACCAGTCTCCAGACATATGGCCATTTTTGGGCCTGGCGCGGCGCCATGTGGGAAAGGGTGGTTTTGAGGCTGAAGGCAGCAGGAAAGCCTGCATCCCCCAGGTGTGTGGGGCTACGCAAGCGGTTCCCAAAGAGCTTTAGAACAAGGCATAGTTTTCCCTGCTGGCTCTTTGGGCGTGGGACCAGTCTCCAGACATATGGCCATTTTTGGGCCTGGCGCGGCACCAAGTGCGAAAGGGTTCTTCTGAGGCTGAAGGCAGCAGGAAAGCCTGCAGCCCCCAGGTGTGTGGGGCTACGCAAGAGGTTCCAAAGAGCTTTAGAACAAGGCATAGTTTTCCCTGCTGGCTCTTTGGGTGTGGGACCAACCTCCAGACATATGGCCATTTTTCTGCCTGGCGCGGGGCCATGTGGGAAAGGGTGGTTTTGAGGCTGAAGGCAGCAGGAAAGCCTGCAGCCCCCAGGTCTGTGGGGCCACGCAAGCGGTTCCCAAAGAGCTTTAGAACAAGGCATAGTTTTCCCTGCTGGCTCTTTGGGAAAGGGACCAGTCTCCAGACATATGGCCATTTTTGGGCGTGGAGCAGCGCCACGTGGGAAAGGGTGGTTTTGAGGCTGAAAGCGCGAGAAAAGCCTGCAGCCCCCAGTTTCTGTGGGGCTACGCAAGCGGTTCCCAAAGAGCTTTAGAACAAGGCACAGTTTTCCCTGCTGGCTCTTTGGGTGTGGGACTAGTCTCCAGACATATGGCCATTTTTGGGCCTGGCGCGGCGCCAAGTGGGAAAGGGTGGTTTTGAGGCTGAAGGCAGCAGGAAAGCCTGTATCCCCCAGGTGTGTGGGGCTACGCAAGCGGTTCCCAAAGAGCTTTAGAAAAAGCCATATTTTTCCCTGCTGGCTCTTTGGGCATGGAACCAATCTCCAGACATATGGCCATTTTTGGGCCTGGCGCGGCGCCAAGTGCGAAAGGGTTCTTCTGAGGCTGAAGAGAGCAGGAAAGCCTGCAGCCCCCAGGTGTGTGGGGCTACGCAAGCGGTTCCCAAAGAGCTTTAGAACAAGGCATAGTTTTCCCTGCTGGCTCTTTGGGCGTGGGACCAACCTCCAGACATATGGCCATTTTTCTGCCTGGCGTGACGCCATGTGGGAAAGGGTGGTTTTGAGGCTGAAGGCAGCAGGAAAGCCTGCAGCCCCCAGGTGTGTGGGGCTACGCAAGCGGTTCCCAAAGAGCTTTAGAACAAGGCATAGTTTTCCCTGCTGGCTCTTTGGGAAAGGGACCAGTCTCCAGACATATGGCCATTTTTGGGCCTGGCGCGGCACCAAGTGGGAAAGGGTGGTTTTGAGGCTGAAGGCAGCAGGAAAGCCTGCAGCCCCCAGGTGTGTGGGGCTACGCAAGCGGTTCCCAAAGAGCTTTAGAACAAGGCATAGTTTTCCCTGCTGGCTCTTTGGGCGTGGGACCAGTCTCCAGACATATGGCCATTTTTGGGCCTGGCGCGGCACCAAGTGGGAAAGGGTGCTTTTGAGGCTGAAGGCAGCAGGAAAGCCTGCAGCTCCCAGGTGTGTGGGGCTACGCAAGCGGTTCCCAAAGAGCTTTAGAACAAGGCATAGTTTTCCCTGCTGGCTCTTTGGGCGTGGGACCAGTCTCCAGACATATGGCCATTTTTGGGCCTGGTGCGGCGCCAAGTGGGAAAGGGTGGTTTTGAGGCTGAAGGCAGCAGGAAAGCCTGCAGCCCCCAGGTCTGTGGGGCTACGCAAGCGGTTCCCAAAGAGCTTTAGAACAAGGCATAGTTTTCCCTGCTGGCTCTTTGGGCGTGGGACCAGTCTCCAGACATATGGCCATTTTTGGGCCTGGTGCGGGGCCAAATGGGAAAGGGGTGTTTTGAGGCTGAAGGCAGCAGGAAAGCCTGCAGCCCCCAGGTGTGTGGGGCTACGCAAGCTGTTCCCAAATAGCTTTAGAACAAGGCATAGTTTTCCCTGCTGGCTCTTTGGGCGTGGGACCAACCTCCAGACATATGGCCATTTTTGGGCCTGGCGCGGCGCCATGTGGGAAAGGGTGGTTTTGAGGCTGAAGGCAGCAGGAATGCCTGCAGCCCCCAGGTGTGTGGGGCTATGCAAGCGGTTCCCAAAGAGCTTTAGAACAAGGCATAGTTTTCCCTGCTGGCTCTTTGGGCGTGGGACCAATCTCCAGACATATGGCCATTTTTGGGCCTGGCGCGGCGCCAAGTGCGAAAGGGTTCTTCTGAGGCTGAAGAGAGCAGGAAAGCCTGCAGCCCCCAGGTGTGTGGGGCTACGCAAGCGGTTCCCAAAGAGCTTTAGAACAAGGCATAGTTTTCCCTGCTGGCTCTTTGGGCGTGGGACCAGTCTCCAGACATATGGCCATTTTTCTGCCTGGCGCGGGGCCATGTGGGAAAGGGTGGTTTTGAGGCTGAAGGCAGCAGGAATGCCTGCAGCCCCCAGGTCTGTGGGGCTACGCAAGCGGTTCACAAAGAGCTTTAGAACAAGGCATAGTTTTCCCTGCTGGCTCTTTGGGCGTGGGACCAGTCTCCAGACATATGGCCATTTTTGGGCCTGGCGCGGCGCCAAGTGGGAAAGGGGTGTTTGGAGGCTGAAGGCAGCAGGAAAGCCTGCAGCCCCCAGGTGTGTGGGGCTATGCAAGCGGTTCCCAAAGAGCTTTAGAACAAGGCATAGTTTTCCCTGCTGGCTCTTTGGGCGTGGGACCAACCTCAAGACATATGGCCATTTTTGTGCCTGGCGTGACGCCATGTGGGAAAGGGTGGTTTTGAGGCTGAAGGCAGCAGGAAAGCCTGCAGCCCCCAGGTCTGTGGGGCCACGCAAGCGGTTCCCAAAGAGCTTTAGAACAAGGCATAGTTTTCCCTGCTGGCTCTTTGGGAAAGGGACCAGTCTCCAGACATATGGCCATTTTTCGGCCTGGAGCAGCGCCAAGTGGGAAAGGGTGGTTTTGAGGCTGAAAGCGCGAGAAAAGCCTGCATCCCCCAGTTTGTATGGGGCTACGCAAGCGGTTCCCAAAGAGCTTTAGAACAAGGCATAGTTTTCCCTGCTGGCTCTTTGGGCGTGGGACCAACCTCCAGACATATGGCCATTTTTGGGCCTGGCGTGACGCCATGTGGGAAAGGGTGGTTTTGAGGCTGAAGGCAGCAGGAAAGCCTGCAGCCCCCAGGTGTGTGGGGCTACGCAAGCGGTTCCCAAAGAGCTTTAGAACAAGGCATAGTTTTCCCTGCTGGCTCTTTGGGTGTGGGACCAGTCTCCAGACATATGGCCATTTTTGGGCCTGGCGCGGCGCCAAGTGGGAAAGGGTGGTTTTGAGGCTGAAGGCAGCAGGAAAGCCTGCATCCCCCAGGTGTGTGGGGCTACGCAAGCGGTTCCCAAAGAGCTTTAGAACAAGGCATAGTTTTCCCTGCTGGCTCTTTGGGCGTGGGACCAGTCTCCAGACATATGGCCATTTTTGGGACTGGCGCGGCACCAAGTGCGAAAGGGTTCTTCTGAGGCTGAAGGCAGCAGGAAAGCCTGCAGCCCCCAGGTGTGTGGGGCTACGCAAGAGGTTCCCAAAGAGCTTTAGAACAAGGCATAGTTTTCCCTGCTGGCTCTTTGGGTGTGGGACCAACCTCCAGACATATGGCCATTTTTCTGCCTGGCGCGGGGCCATGTGGGAAAGGGTGGTTTTGAGGCTGAAGGCAGCAGGAAAGCCTGCAGCCCCCAGGTCTGTGGGGCCACGCAAGCGGTTCCCAAAGAGCTTTAGAACAAGGCATAGTTTTCCCTGCTGGCTCTTTGGGAAAGGGACCAGTCTCCAGACATATGGCCATTTTTGGGCCTGGAGCAGCGCCACGTGGGAAAGGGTGGTTTTGAGGCTGAAAGCGCGAGAAAAGCCTGCAGCCCCCAGTTTCTGTGGGGCTACGCAAGCGGTTCCCAAAGAGCTTTAGAACAAGGCACAGTTTTCCCTGTTGGCTCTTTGGGTGTGGGACTAGTCTCCAGACATATGGCCATTTTTGGGCCTGGCGCGGCGCCAAGTGGGAAAGGGTGGTTTTGAGGCTGAAGGCAGCAGGAAAGCCTGTATCCCCCAGGTGTGTGGGGCTACGCAAGCGGTTCCCAAAGAGCTTTAGAAAAAGCCATATTTTTCCCTGCTGGCTCTTTGGGCATGGAACCAATCTCCAGACATATGGCCATTTTTGGGCCTGGCGCGGCGCCAAGTGCGAAAGGGTTCTTCTGAGGCTGAAGAGAGCAGGAAAGCCTGCAGCCCCCAGGTGTGTGGGGCTACGCAAGCGGTTCCCAAAGAGCTTTAGAACAAGGCATAGTTTTCCCTGCTGGCTCTTTGGGCGTGGGACCAACCTCCAGACATATGGCCATTTTTCTACCTGGCGTGACGCCATGTGGGAAAGGGTGGTTTTGAGGCTGAAGGCAGCAGGAAAGCCTGCAGCCCCCAGGAGTGTGGGGCTACGCAAGCGGTTCCCAAAGAGCTTTAGAACAAGGCATAGTTTTCCCTGCTGGCTCTTTGGGAAAGGGACCAGTCTCCAGACATATGGCCATTTTTGGGCCTGGCGCGGCACCAAGTGGGAAAGGGTGGTTTTGAGGCTGAAGGCATCAGGAAAGCCTGCAGCCCCCAGGTGTGTGGGGCTACGCAAGCGGTTCCCAAAGAGCTTTAGAACAAGGCATAGTTTTCCCTGCTGGCTCTTTGGGCGTGGGACCAGTCTCCAGACATATGGCCATTTTTGGGCCTGGCGCGGCACCAAGTGGGAAAGGGTGGTTTTGAGGCTGAAGGCAGCAGGAAAGCCTGCAGCTCCCAGGTGTGTGGGGCTACGCAAGCGGTTCCCAAAGAGCTTTAGAACAAGGCATAGTTTTCCCTGCTGGCTCTTTGGGCGTGGGACCAGTCTCCAGACATATGGCCATTTTTGGGCCTGGTGCGGCGCCAAGTGGGAAAGGGTGGTTTTGAGGCTGAAGGCAGCAGGAAAGCCTGCAGCCCCCAGGTGTGTGGGGCTACGCAAGCGGTTCCCAAAGAGCTTTAGAACAAGGCATAGTTTTCCCTGCTGGCTCTTTGGGCGTGGGACCAGTCTCCAGACATATGGCCATTTTTGGGCCTGGTGCGGGGCCAAATGGGAAAGGGGTGTTTTGAGGCTGAAGGCAGCAGGAAAGCCTGCAGCCCCCAGGTGTGTGGGGCTACGCAAGCTGTTCCCAAATAGCTTTAGAACAAGGCATAGTTTTCCCTGCTGGCTCTTTGGGCGTGGGACCAACCTCCAGACATATGGCCATTTTTGGGCCTGGCGCGGCGCCATGTGGGAAAGGGTGGTTTTGAGGCTGAAGGCAGCAGGAAAGCCTGTATCCCCCAGGTGTGTGGGGCTACGCAAGCGGTTCCCAAAGAGCTTTAGAAAAAGCCATATTTTTCCCTGCTGGCTCTTTGGGCATGGAACCAATCTCCAGACATATGGCCATTTTTGGGCCTGGCGCGGCGCCAAGTGCGAAAGGGTTCTTCTGAGGCTTAAGAGAGCAGGAAAGCCTGCAGCCCCCAGGTGTGTGGGGCTACGCAAGCGGTTCCCAAAGAGCTTTAGAACAAGGCATAGTTTTCCCTGCTGGCTCTTTGGGCGTGGGACCAACCTCCAGACATATGGCCATTTTTCTGCCTGGCGTGACGCCATGTGGGAAAGGGTGGTTTTGAGGCTGAAGGCAGCAGGAAAGCCTGCAGCCCCCAGGTGTGTGGGGCTACGCAAGCGGTTCCCAAAGAGCTTTAGAACAAGGCATAGTTTTCCCTGCTGGCTCTTTGGGAAAGGGACCAGTCTCCAGACATATGGCCATTTTTGGGCCTGGCGCGGCACCAAGTGGGAAAGGGTGGTTTTGAGGCTGAAGGCATCAGGAAAGCCTGCAGCCCCCAGGTGTGTGGGGCTACGCAAGCGGTTCCCAAAGAGCTTTAGAACAAGGCATAGTTTTCCCTGCTGGCTCTTTGGGCGTGGGACCAGTCTCCAGACATATGGCCATTTTTGGGCCTGGCGCGGCACCAAGTGGGAAAGGGTGGTTTTGAGGCTGAAGGCAGCAGGAAAGCCTGCAGCTCCCAGGTGTGTGGGGCTACGCAAGCGGTTCCCAAAGAGCTTTAGAACAAGGCATAGTTTTCCCTGCTGGCTCTTTGGGCGTGGGACCAGTCTCCAGACATATGGCCATTTTTGGGCCTGGTGCGGCGCCAAGTGGGAAAGGGTGGTTTTGAGGCTGAAGGCAGCAGGAAAGCCTGCAGCCCCCAGGTCTGTGGGGCTACGCAAGCGGTTCACAAAGAGCTTTAGAACAAGGCATAGTTTTCCCTGCTGGCTCTTTGGGCGTGGGACCAGTCTCCAGACATATGGCCATTTTTGGGCCTGGCGCGGCGCCAAGTGGGAAAGGGGTGTTTGGAGGCTGAAGGCAGCAGGAAAGCCTGCAGCCCCCAGGTGTGTGGGGCTATGCAAGCGGTTCCCAAAGAGCTTTAGAACAAGGCATAGTTTTCCCTGCTGGCTCTTTGGGCGTGGGACCAACCTCAAGACATATGGCCATTTTTGTGCCTGGCGTGACGCCATGTGGGAAAGGGTGGTTTTGAGGCTGAAGGCAGCAGGAAAGCCTGCAGCCCCCAGGTGTGTGGGGCCACGCAAGCGGTTCCCAAAGAGCTTTAGAACAAGGCATAGTTTTCCCTGCTGGCTCTTTGGGAAAGGGACCAGTCTCCAGACATATGGCCATTTTTCGGCCTGGAGCAGCGCCAAGTGGGAAAGGGTGGTTTTGAAGCTGAATGCAGCAGGAAAGCCTGCAGCCCCCAGTTTGTATGGGGCTACGCAAGCGGTTCCCAAAGAGCTTTAGAACAAGGCATAGTTTTCCCTGCTGGCTCTTTGGGCGTGGGACCAACCTCCAGACATATGGCCATTTTTGGGCCTGGCGTGACGCCATGTGGGAAAGGGTGGTTTTGAGGCTGAAGGCAGCAGGAAAGCCTGCAGCCCCCAGGTGTGTGGGGCTACGCAAGCGGTTCCCAAAGAGCTTTAGAACAAGGCATAGTTTTCCCTGCTGGCTCTTTGGGTGTGGGACCAGTCTCCAGACATATGGCCATTTTTGGGCCTGGCGCGGCGCCAAGTGGGAAAGGGTGGTTTTGAGGCTGAAGGCAGCAGGAAAGCCTGCATCCCCCAGGTGTGTGGGGCTACGCAAGCGGTTCCCAAAGAGCTTTAGAACAAGGCATAGTTTTCCCTGCTGGCTCTTTGGGCGTGGGACCAGTCTCCAGACATATGGCCATTTTTGGGACTGGCGCGGCACCAAGTGCGAAAGGGTTCTTCTGAGGCTGAAGGCAGCAGGAAAGCCTGCAGCCCCCAGGTGTGTGGGGCTACGCAAGAGGTTCCCAAAGAGCTTTAGAACAAGGCATAGTTTTCCCTGCTGGCTCTTTGGGTGTGGGACCAACCTCCAGACATATGGCCATTTTTCTGCCTGGCGTGACGCCATGTGGGAAAGGGTGGTTTTGAGGCTGAAGGCAGCAGGAAAGCCTGCAGCCCCCAGGTGTGTGGGGCTACGCAAGCGGTTCCCAAAGAGCTTTAGAACAAGGCATAGTTTTCCCTGCTGGCTCTTTGGGAAAGGGACCAGTCTCCAGACATATGGCCATTTTTGGGCCTGGCGCGGCACCAAGTGGGAAAGGGTGGTTTTGAGGCTGAAGGCATCAGGAAAGCCTGCAGCCCCCAGGTCTGTGGGGCTACGCAAGCCGTTCCCAAAGAGCTTTAGAACAAGGCATAGTTTTCCCTGCTGGCTCTTTGGGCGTGGGACCAGTCTCCAGACATATGGCCATTTTTGGGCCTGGCGCGGCACCAAGTGGGAAAGGGTGGTTTTGAGGCTGAAGGCAGCAGGAAAGCCTGCAGCTCCCAGGTGTGTGGGGCTACGCAAGCGGTTCCCAAAGAGCTTTAGAACAAGGCATAGTTTTCCCTGCTGGCTCTTTGGGCGTGGGACCAGTCTCCAGACATATGGCCATTTTTGGGCCTGGTGCGGCGCCAAGTGGGAAAGGGTGGTTTTGAGGCTGAAGGCAGCAGGAAAGCCTGCAGCCCCCAGGTCTGTGGGGCTACGCAAGCGGTTCCCAAAGAGCTTTAGAACAAGGCATAGTTTTCCCTGCTGGCTCTTTGGGCGTGGGACCAGTCTCCAGACATATGGCCATTTTTGGGCCTGGTGCGGGGCCAAATGGGAAAGGGGTGTTTTGAGGCTGAAGGCAGCAGGAAAGCCTGCAGCCCCCAGGTGTGTGGGGCTACGCAAGCTGTTCCCAAATAGCTTTAGAACAAGGCATAGTTTTCCCTGCTGGCTCTTTGGGCGTGGGACCAGTCTCCAGACATATGGCCATTTTTGGGCCTGGCGTGACGCCAAGTGGGAAAGGGTGCTTTTGAGGCTGAAGGCAGCAGGAAAGCCTGCAGCCCCCAGGTGTGTGGGGCTACGCAAGCGGTTCCCAAAGAGCTTTAGAACAAGGCATAGTTTTCCCTGATGGCTCTTTGGGCGTGGGACCAGTCTCCAGACATATGGCCATTTTTGGGCCTGGCGCGGCGCCAAGTGGGAAAGGGTGGTTTTGAGGCTCAAAGCGCGAGAAAATCCTGCAGCCCCCAGTTTGTGTGGGGCTACGCAAGCGGTTCCCAAAGAGCTTTAGAACAAGGCATAGTTTTCCCTGCTGGCTCTTTGGGCGTGGGACCAGTCTCCAGACATATGGCCATTTTTGGGCCTGGCGCGGCGCCAAGTGGGAAAGGGTGGTTTTGAGGCTGAAGGCAGCAGGAAAGCCTGCAGCCCCCAGGTCTGTGGGGCTACGCAAGCGGTTCCCAAAGAGCTTTAGAAAAAGCCATAGTTTTCCCTGCTGGCTCTTTGGGCATGGAACCAATCTCCAGACATATGGCCATTTTTGGGCCTGGCGCGGCGCCAAGTGCGAAAGGGTTCTTCTGAGGCTGAAGAGAGCAGGAAAGCCTGCAGCCCCCAGGTGTGTGGGGCTTCGCAAGCGGTTCCCAAAGAGCTTTAGAACAAGGCATAGTTTTCCCTGCTGGCTCTTTGGGCGTGGGACCAGCCTCCAGACATATGGCCATTTTTGGGCCTGGCGTGACGCCATGTGGGAAAGGATGGTTTTGAGGCTGAAGGCAGCAGGAAAGCCTGCAGCCCGCAGGTGTGTGGGGCTACGCAAGCGGTTCCCAAAGAGCTTTAGAACAAGGCATAGTTTTCCCTGCTGGCTCTTTGGGAAAGGGACCAGTCTCCAGCCATATGGTCATTTTTGTGCCTGGCGCGGCGCCAAGTGGGAAAGGGTGGTTTTGAGGCTGAAGGCAGCAGAAAACCCTGCAGCCCCCAGGTGTGTGGGGCTACGCAAGCGGTTCCCAAAGAGCTTTAGAACAAGGCATAGTTTTCCCTGCTGGCTCTTAGGGAAAGGGACCAGTCTCCAGACATATGGCCATTTTTGTGCCTGGCGTGACGCCATGTGGGAAAGGGTGGCTTTGAGGCTGAAAGCGCAAGAAAAGCCTGCAGCCCCCAGGTGTGTGGGGCTACGCCAGCGGTTCCAAAAGAGCTTTAGAATAAGACATAGTTTTCCCTGCTGGCTCTTTGGGCGTGGGACCAGTCTCCAGACATATGGCCATTTTTGGGCCTGGCGCGGCGCCAAGTGCGAAAGGGTTCTTCTGAGGCTGAAGAGAGCAGGAAAGCCTGCAGCCCCCAGGTGTGTGGGGCTACGCAAGCGGTTCCCAAAGAGCTTTAGAACAAGGCATAGTTTTCCCTGCTGGCTCTTTGGGCGTGGGACCAGTCTCCAGACATATGGCCATTTTTGTGCCTGGCGCGGCGCCAAGTGGGAAAGGGTGGTTTTGAGGCTGAAGGCAGCAGGAAAGCCTGCAGCCCCCAGGTGTGTGGGGCTACGCAAGCGGTTCCCAAAGAGCTTTAGAACAAGGCATAGTTTTCCCTGCTGGCTCTTTGGGCGTGGGACCAGTCTCCAGACATATGGCCATTTTTGGGCCTGGCGCGGCGCCAAGTGGAAAAGCGTGCTTTTGAGGCTGAAGAGAGCAGGAAAGCCTGCAGCCCCCAGGTGTGTGGGGCTACGCAAGAGGTTCCCAAAGAGCTTTAGTACAAGGCATAGTTTTCCCTGCTGGCTCTTTGGGCGTGGGACCAACCTCCAGACATATGGCCATTTTTCTGCCTGGCGTGACGCCATGTGGGAAAGAGAGGTTTTGAGGCTAAAAGCGCGAGAAAAGGCTGCAGCCCCCAGGTCCGTGGGGCTACGCAAGCGGTTCCCAAAGAGCTTTAGAACAAGGCATAGTTTTCCCTGCTGGCTCTTTGGGAAAGGGACGGTCTCCAGACATATGGCCATTTTTGGGCCTGGCACGGCGCCAAGTGGGAAAGGGTGGTTTTGAGGCTGAAGGCAGCAGGAAAGCCTGCAGCCCCCAGGTGTGTGGGGCTACGCAAGCTGTTCCCAAAGAGCTTTAGAACAAGGCATAGTTTTCCCTGCTGGCTCTTTGGGCGTGGGACCAGTCTCCAGCCATATGGCCATTTTTGTGCCTGGCGCGGCGCCAAGTGGGAAAGGGTGGTTTTGAGGCTGAAGGCAGCAGGAAAGCCTGCAGCCCCCAGGTGTGTGGGGCTACGCAAGCGGTTCCCAAAGAGCTTTAGAACAAGGCATAGTTTTCCCTGCTGGCTCTTTGGGCGTGGGACCAGTCTCCAGACATATGGCCATTTTTGGGCCTGGCGCGGCGCCATATGGGAAAGGGTGGTTTTGAGGCTGAAGGCAGCAGGAAAGCCTGCAGCCCCCAGGTGTGTGGGGCTACGCAAGCGGTTCCCAAAGAGCTTTAGAACAAGGCATAGTTTTCCCTGCTGGCTCTTTGGGCGTGGGACCAGTCTCCAGACATATGGCCATTTTTGGGCCTGGCGCATCGCCAAGTGGGAAAGGGTGGTTTTGAGGCTGAAAGCGCAAGAAAAGCCTGCAGCCCCCAGTTTGTGTGGGGCTATGCAAGCGGTTCCCAAAGAGCTTTAGAATAAGGCATCGTTTTCCCTGCTGGCTCTTTGGGCGTGGGACCAGTTTCCAGACATATGGCCATTTTTGGGCCTGGCGCGGCGCCAAGTGCGAAAGGGTTCTTCTGAGGCTGAAGAGAGCAGGAAAGCCTGCAGCCCCCAGGTATGTGGGGCTACGCAAGCTGTTCCCAAAGAGCTTTAGAACAAGGCATAGTTTTCCCTGCTGGCTCTTTGGGCGTGGGACCAGTCTCCAGACATATGGCCATTTTTGGGCCTGGCGCGGCGCCAAGTGGAAAAGCGTGCTTTTGAGGCTGAAGAGAGCAGGAAAGCCTGCAGCCCCCAGGTGTGTGGGGCTACGCAAGAGGTTCCCAAAGAGCTTTAGTACAAGGCATAGTTTTCCCTGCTGGCTCTTTGGGCGTGGGACCAACCTCCAGACATATGGCCATTTTTCTGCCTGGCGTGACGCCATGTGGGAAAGAGAGGTTTTGAGGCTAAAAGCGCGAGAAAAGGCTGCAGCCCCCAGGTGTGTGGGGCTACGCAAGCGGTTCCCAAAGAGCTTTAGAACAAGGCATAGTTTTCCCTGCTGGCTCTTTGGGAAAGGGACCGGTCTCCAGACATATGGCCATTTTTGGGCCTGGCACGGGGCCAAGTGGGAAAGGGTGGTTTTGAGGCTGAAGGGAGCAGGAAAGCCTGCAGCCCCCAGGAGTGTGGGGCTACGCAAGCGGTTCCCAAAGAGCTTTAGAACAAGGCATAGTTTTCCCTGCTGGCTCTTTGGGCGTGGGACCAGTCTCCAGACATATGGCCATTTTTGTGCCTGGCATGGCGCCATGTGGGAAAGGGTGGTTTTTAGGCTGAAGGCAGCAGGAAAGCCTGCAGCCCCCAGTTTGTGTGGGGCTACGCAAGCGGTTCCCAAAGAGCTTTAGAACAAGGCATAGTTTTCCCTGCTGGCTCTTTGGGCGTGGGACCAGTCTCCAGACATATGGCCATTTTTGGGCCTGGCGCGGCGCCATATGGGAAAGGGTGGTTTTGAGGCTGAAGGCAGCAGGAAAGCCTGCAGCCCCCAGGTGTGTGGGGCTACGCAAGCGGTTCCCAAAGAGCTTTAGAACAAGGCATAGTTTTCCCTGCTGGCTCTTTGGGCGTGGGACCAGTCTCCAGACATATGGCCATTTTTGGGCCTGGCGCATCGCCAAGTGGGAAAGGGTGGTTTTGAGGCTGAAAGCGCAAGAAAAGCCTGCAGCCCCCAGTTTGTGTGGGGCTATGCAAGCGGTTCCCAAAGAGCTTTAGAATAAGGCATCGTTTTCCCTGCTGGCTCTTTGGGCGTGGGACCAGTTTCCAGACATATGGCCATTTTTGGGCCTGGCGCGGCGCCAAGTGCGAAAGGGTTCTTCTGAGGCTGAAGAGAGCAGGAAAGCCTGCAGCCCCCAGGTATGTGGGGCTACGCAAGCGGTTCCCAAAGAGCTTTAGAACAAGGCATAGTTTTCCCTGCTGGCTCTTTGGGCGTGGGACCAACCTCCAGACATATGGCCATTTTTGGGCGTGGCGCGGCGTTAAGTGGGAAAGGGTGGTTTTGAGGCTGAAGGCAGCAGGAAAGCCTGCAGCCCCCAGTTTGTGTGGGGCTACGCAAGCGGTTCCCAAAGAGCTTTAGAACAAGGCATAGTTTTCCCTGCTGGCTCTTTGGGCGTGGGACCAGCCTCCAGACATATGTCCATTTTTGGGCCTGGCGTGACGCCATGAGGGAAAGGGTGGTTTTGAGGCTGAAGGCAGCAGGAAAGCCTGCAGCCCCCAGGTGTGTGGGGCTACGCAAGCGGTTCCCAAAGAGCTTTAGAACAAGGCATAGTTTTCCCTGCTGGCTCTTTGGGCGTGGGACCAACCTCCAGACATATGGCCATTTTTGGGCGTGGCGCGGCGTTAAGTGGGAAAGGGTGGTTTTGAGGCTGAAGGCAGCAGGAAAGCCTGCAGCCCCCAGGTGTGTGGGGCTACGCAAGCGGTTCCCAAAGAGCTTTAGAACAAGGCATAGTTTTCCCTGCTGGCTCTTTGGGCGTGGGACCAGTCTCCAGACATATGGCCATTTTTGGGCCTGGCGCGGCGCCAAGTGGGAAAGGGTGGTTTTGAGGCTGAAGGCAGCAGGAAAGCCTGCAGCCCCCAGTTTGTGTGGGGCTACGCAAGCGGTTCCCAAAGAGCTTTAGAACAAGGCATAGTTTTCCCTGCTGGCTCTTTGGGCGTGGGACCAGCCTCCAGACATATGTCCATTTTTGGGCCTGGCGTGACGCCATGAGGGAAAGGGTGGTTTTGAGGCTGAAAGCGTGAGAAAAGCCTGGAGCCCCCAGGTGTGTGGGGCTACGCAAGCGGTTCCCAAAGAGCTTTAGAACAAGGCATAGTTTTCCCTGCTGGCTCTTTGGGCGTGGGACCAGTCTCCAGACATATGGCCATTTTTGGGCGTGGCGCGGCGTTAAGTGGGAAAGGGTGGTTTTGAGGCTGAAGGCAGCAGGAAAGCCTGCAGCCCCCAGGTCTGTGGGGCTACGCAAGCGGTTCCCAAAGAGCTTTAGAACAAGGCATAGTTTTCCCTGCTGGCTCTTTGGGCGTGGGACCAGTCTCCAGACATATGGCCATTTTTGGGCCTGGCGCGGCGCCAAGTGGGAAAGGGTGGTTTTGAAGCTGAAGGCAGCAGGAAAGCCTGCAGCCCCCAGGTGTGTGGGGCTACGCAAGCGGTTCCCAAAGAGCTTTAGAACAAGGCATAGTTTTCCCTGCTGGCTCTTTGGGCGTGGGACCAATCTCCAGAAATATGGCCATTTTTGTGGCTGGCGCGGCGCCAAGTGGGAAAGGGTGCTTTTGAGGCTGAAGGCAGCAGGAAAGCCTGCAGCCCCCAGGTCTGTGGGGCTACGCAAGAGGTTCCCAAAGAGCTTTAGAACAAGGCATAGTTTTCCCTGCTGGCTCTTTGGGAAAGGGACCAGTCTCCAGACATATGGCCATTTTTGGGCCTGGCGCAGCGCCAAGTGGGAAAGGGTGGTTTTGAGGCTGAAAGCGCGAGAAAAGCCTGCAGCCCCCAGTTTGTGTGGGGCTACGCAAGCGGTTCCCAAAGAGCTTTAGAACAAGGCATAGTTTTCCCTGCTGGCTCTTTGGGAAAGGGATCAATCTCCAGACATATGGCCATTTTTGGGCCTGGCGCGGCGCCAAGTGGGAAAGGGTGCTTTTGAGGCTGAAGAGAGCAGGAAAGCCTGCAGCCCCCAGGTGTGTGGGGCTACGCAAGAGGTTCCCCAAGAGCTTTAGAACAAGGCATAGTTTTCCCTGCTGGCTCTTTGGGCGTGGGACCAGTCTCCAGACATATGGCCATTTTTGGGCCTGGCGCATCGCCAAGTGGGAAAGGGTGGTTTTGAGGCTGAAAGCGCGAGAAAAGCCTGCAGCCCCCAGTTTGTGTGGGGCTACGCAAGCGGTTCCCAGAGAGCTTTAGAACAAGGCATAGTTTTCCCTGCTGGCTCTTTGGGCGTGGGACCAGTCTCCAGACATATGGCCATTTTTGGGCCTGGCGCGGCGCCAAGTGGGAAAGGGTGGTTTTGAGGCTGAAGAGAGCAGGAAAGCCTGCAGCCCCCAGGTGTGTGGGGCTACGCAAGCGGTTCCCAAAGAGCTTTACAACAAGGCATAGTTTTCCCTGCTGGCTCTTTGGGCGTGGGACCAGTCTCCAGACATATGGCCATTTTTGGGCCTGGAGCGTGACCAAGTGGGAAAGGGTGGTTTTGAGGCTGAAAGCGCGAGAAAAGCCTGCAGCCCCCAGTTTGTGTGGGGCTACGCAAGCGGTTCCCAAAGAGCTTTAGAGCAAGGCATAGTTTTCCCTGCTGGCTCTTTGGGCATGGGACCAACCTCCAGAAATATGGCCATTTTTGTGCCTGGCGTGATGCCATGAGGGAAAAGGTGGTTTTGAGGCTGAAAGCGCGAGAAAAGCCTGCAGCCCCCAGGTGTGTGGGGCTACGCAAGCGGTTCCCAAAGAGCTTTAGAACAAGGCATAGTTTTCCCTGCTGGCTCTTTGGGCGTGGGACCAGTCTCCAGACATATGGCCATTTTTGGGCCTGGCGCGGGGCCATGTGGGAAAGGGGTGTTTGGAGGCTGAAGGCAGCAGGAAAGCCTGCAGCCCCCAGGTGTGTGGGGCTACGCAAGCGGTTCCCAAAGAGCTTTAGAACAAGGCATAGTTTTCCCTGCTGGCTCTTTGGGCGTGGGACCAGTCTCCAGACATATGGCCATTTTTGGGCCTGGCGTGACGGCATGTGGGAAAGGGTGGTTTTGAGGCTGAAGGCAGCAGGAAAGCCTGCAGCCCCCAGGTCTGTGGGGCTACGCAAGCGGTTCCCAAAGAGCTTTAGAACAAGGCATAGTTTTCCCTGCTGGCTCTTTGGGCGTGGGACCAATCTCCAGAAATATGGCCATATTTATGCCTGGCTTGGCGCCAAATGGGAAAGGGTGCTTTTGAGGCTGAAGAGAGCAGGAAAGCCTGCAGCCCCCAGGTGTGTGGGGCTACGCAAGCGGTTCCCAAAGAGCTTTAGTACAAGGCATAGTTTTCCCTGCTGGCTCTTTGGGCGTGGGACCAACCTCCAGACATATGGCCATTTTTGTGCCTGGCGTGACGCCATGTGGGAAAGTGTGGTTTTGAGGCTGAAGGCAGCAGGAAAGCCTGCAGCCCCCAGGTGTGTGGGGCTACGCAAGCGGTTCCCAAAGAGCTTTAGAACAAGGCATAGTTTTCCCTGCTGGCTCTTTGGGCGTGGGACCAGTCTCCAGACATATGGCCATTTTTGTGCCTGGCGCATCGCCAAGTGGGAAAGGGTGGTTTTGAGGCTGAAAGCGCAAGAAAAGCCTGCAGCCCCCAGTTTGTGTGGGGCTAAGCAAGCGGTTCCCAAAGAGCTTTAGAACAAGGCATAGTTTTCCCTGCTGGCTCTTTGGGCGTGGGACCAACCTCCAGAAATATGGCCATTTTTGTGCCTGGCGTGACGCCATGTGGGAAAGGGTGGTTTTGAGGCTGAAAGCGCGAGAAAAGCCTGCAGCCCCCAGGTGTGTGGGGCTACGCAAGCGGTTCCCAAAGAGCTTTAGAACAAGGCATAGTTTTCCCTGCTGGCTCTTTGGGAAAGGGACCAGTCTCCAGACATATGGCCATTTTTGGGCCTGGCGCGGGGCGAAATGGGAAAGGGGTGTTGGGAGGCTGAAGGCAGCAGGAAAGCCTGCAGCCTCCAGGTGTGTGGGGCTACGCAAGCGGTTCCCAAAGAGCTTTAGAATAAGGCATAGTTTTCCCTGCTGGCTCTTTGGGCGTGGGACCAGTCTCCAGACATATGGCCATTTTTGGGACTGGCGCGGCGCCATGTGGGAAAGGATGCTTTTGAGGCTGAAGGCAGCAGGAAAGCCTGCAGCCCCCAGGTGTGTGGGGCTACGCAAGCGGTTCCCAAAGAGCTTTAGAACAAGGCATAGTTTTCCCTGCTGGCTCTTTGGGCGTGGGACCAATCTCCAGAAATATTGCCATATTTGTGCCTGGCTTGGCGCCGAGTGGGAAAGGGTGCTTTTGAGGCTGAAGAGAGCAGGAAAGCCTGCAGCCCCCAGGAGTGTGGGGCTACGCAAGCGGTTCCCAAAGAGCTTTAGTACAAGGCATAGTTTTCCCTGCTGGCTCTTTGGGCGTGGGACCAATCTCCAGAAATATGGCCATTTTTGTGCCTGGCGTGACGCCATGTGGGAAAGGGTGGTTTTGAGGCTGAAGGCAGCAGGAAAGCCTGCAGCCCGCAGGTGTGTGGGGCTACGCAAGCGGTTCCCAAAGAGCTTTAGAACAAGGCATAGTTTTCCCTGCTGGCTCTTTGGGCGTGGGACCAACCTCCAGACATATGGCCATTTTTGTGCCTGGCGTGACGCCATGAGGGAAAGGGTGGTTTTGAGGCTGAAAGCGCGAGAAAAGTCTGCAGCCCCCAGGTGTGTGGGGCTACGCAAGCGGTTCCCAAAGAGCTTTAGAACAAGGCATAGTTTTCCCTGCTGGCTCTTTGGGCGTGGGACCAGTCTCCAGACATATGGCCATTTTTGGGCCTGGCGCGGGGCCATGTGGGAAAGGGTGGTTTTGAGGCTGAAGGCAGCAGGAAAGCCTGCAGCCCCCAGGTCTGTGGGGCTACGCAAGCGGTTCCCAAAAAACTTTAGAACAAGGCATAGTTTTCCCTGCTGGCTCTTTGGGCGTGGGACCAGTCTCCAGACATATGGCCATTTTTGGGCCTGGCACGGCGCCAAGTGGGAAAGGGTGGTTTTGAGGCTGAAGGCAGCAGGAAAGCCTGCAGCCCCCAGGTGTGTGGGGCTACGCAAGCGGTTCCCAAAGAGCTTTAGAACAAGGCATAGTTTTCCCTGCTGGCTCTTTGGGCGTGGGACCAATCTCCAGAAATATGGCCATATTTATGCCTTGCTTGGCGCCAAGTGGGAAAGGGTGATTTTGAGGCTGAAGAGAGCAGGAAAGCCTGCAGCCCCCAGGTGTGTGGGGCTACGCAAGCGGTTCCCAAAGAGCTTTAGAACAAGGCATAGTTTTCCCTGCTGGCTCTTTGGGCGTGGGACCAACCTCCAGACATATGGCCATTTTTGTGCCTGGCGTGACGCCATGTGGGAAAGGGTGGTTTTGAGGCTGAAGGCAGCAGGAAAGCCTGCAGCCCCCAGGTCTGTGGGGTCACGCAAGTGGTTCCCAAAGAACTTTAGAACAAGGCATAGTTTTCCCTGCTGGCTCTTTGGGCGTGGGACCAGTCTCCAGACATATGGCCATTTTTGGTCCTGGAGCAGCGCCAAGTGGGAAAGGGTGGTTTTGAGGCTGAAAGCGCGAGAAAAGCCTGCAGCCCCCAGTTTGTGTGGGGCTACGCAAGCGGTTCCCAAAGAGCTTTAGAACAAGGCATAGTTTTCCCTGCTGGCTCTTTGGGCGTGGGACCAGTCTCCAGTCATATGGCCATTTTTGGGCCTCGCGCGGCGCCAAGTCGGAAAGGGTGGTTTTGAGGCTGAAGTCAGCAGGAAAGCCTGCAGCCCCCAGGTGTGTGGGGCTACGCAAGCGGTTCCCAAAGAGCTTTAGAACAAGGCATAGTTTTCCCTGCTGGCTCTTTGGGCGTGGGACAAGTCTCCAGCCTTATGGCCATTTTTGGGCCTGGCGTGACGCCATGTGGGAAAGGGTGGTTTTGAGGCTGAAGGCAGCAGGAAAGCCTGCAGCCCCCAGGTGTGTGGGGCTATGCAAGCGGTTCCCAAAGAGCTTTAGAACAAGGCATAGTTTTCCCTGCTGGCTCTTTGGGCGTGGGACCAGTCTCCAGACATATGGCCATTTTTGTGCCTGGCGTGATGCCATGAGGGAAAGGGTGGTTTTGAGGCTGAAAGCGCGAGAAAAGCCTGCAGCCCCAGGTTTGTGTGGGGCTACGCAAGCGGTTCCCAAAGAGCTTTAGAACAAGGCATAGTTTTCCCTGCTGGCTCTTTTGGCGTGGGACCAATCTCCAGACATATGGCCATTTTTGGGCCTGGCGCGGCACCAAGTGGGAAAGGGTGGTTTTGAGGCTGAAGGCAGCAGGAAAGCCTGCAGCCCCCAGGTGTGTGGGGCTACGCAAGCGGTTCCCAAAGAGCTTTAGAACAAGGCATAGTTTTCCCTGCTGGCTCTTTGGGCGTGGGACCAGTCTCCAGACATATGGCCATTTTTGGGCCTGGCACGGCGCCAAGTGGGAAAGGGTGGTTTTGAGGCTGAAGGCAGCAGGAAAGCCTGCAGCCCCCAGGTGTGTGGGGCTACGCAAGCGGTTCCCAAAGAGCTTTAGAACAAGGCATAGTTTTCCCTGCTGGCTCTTTGGGCGTGGGACCAGTCTCCAGACATATGGCCATTTTTGTGCCTGGCGTGACGCCATGTGGGAAAGGGTGGTTTTGAGGCTGAAGGCAGCAGGAAAGCCTGCAGCCCCCAGGTCTGTGGGGTCACGCAAGTGGTTCCCAAAGAACTTTAGAACAAGGCATAGTTTTCCCTGCTGGCTCTTTGGGCGTGGGACCAGTCTCCAGACATATGGCCATTTTTGGTCCTGGAGCAGCGCCAAGTGGGAAAGGGTGGTTTTGAGGCTGAAAGCGCGAGAAAAGCCTGCAGCCCCCAGTTTGTGTGGGGCTACGCAAGCGGTTCCCAAAGAGCTTTAGAACAAGGCATAGTTTTCCCTGCTGGCTCTTTGGGCGTGGGACCAGTCTCCAGACATATGGCCATTTTTGGGCCTCGCGCGGCGCCAAGTGGGAAAGGGTGGTTTTGAGGCTGAAGTCAGCAGGAAAGCCTGCAGCCCCCAGGTGTGTGGGGCTACGCAAGCGGTTCCCAAAGAGCTTTAGAACAAGGCATAGTTTTCCCTGCTGGCTCTTTGGGCGTGGGACCAGTCTCCAGACATATGGCCATTTTTGGGCCTGGCGCGGACCAAGTGCGAAAGGGTGGTTTTGAGGCTGAAGGCAGCAGGAAAGCCTGCAGCCCCCAGGTGTGTGGGGCTACGCAAGCGGTTCCCAAAGAGCTTTAGAACAAGGCATAGTTTTCCCTGCTGGCTCTTTGGGTGTGGGACCAGTCTCCAGATATATGGCCATTTTTGTGCCTGGCGTGACGCCATGTGGGAAAGGGTGGTTTTGAGGCTGAAGGCAGCAGGAAAGCCTGCAGCCCCCAGGTGTGTGGGGCTACGCAAGCGGTTCCCAAAGAGCTTTAGAACAAGGCATAGTTTTCCCTGCTGGCTCTTTGGGCGTGGGACCAGTCTCCAGACATATGGCCATTTTTCTGCCTGGCACGGGGCCGAGTGCGAAAGCGTGCTTTTGAGGCTGAAGAGATCAGGAAAGCCTGCAGCCCCCAGGTGTGTGGGGCTACGCAAGCGGTTCCCAAAGAGCTTTAGAACAAGGCATAGTTTTCCCTGCTGGCTCTTTGGGCGTGGGACCAACCTCCAGCCATATGGCGATTTTTGTGCCTGGCGTGACGCCATGAGGGAAAGGGTGGTTTTGAGGCTGAAGGCAGCAGGAAAGCCTGCAGCCCCCAGGTGTGTGGGGCTACGCAAGCGGTTCCCAAAGAGCTTTAGAACAAGGCATAGTTTTCCCTGCTGGCTCTTTGGGCGTGGGACCAATCTCCAGACATATGGCCATTTTTGGGCCTGGCGCGGCGCCAAGTGGGAAAGGGTGGTTTTGAGGCTGAAGGCTGCAGGAAAGCCTGCAGCCCCCAGGTGTGTGGGGCTACGCAAGAGGTTCCCAAAGAGCTTTAGAACAAGGCATCGTTTTCCCTGCTGGCTCTTTGGGCGTGGGACCAATCCCCAGATATATGGCCATTTTTGGGCTTGGCGCGGCGTCATGTGGGAAATGGTGGTTTTGAGGCTGAAGGCAGCAGGAAAGCCTGCAGCCCCCAGGAGTTTGGGGCTACGCAAGTGGTTCCCAAAGAGCTTTAGAACAAGGCATAGTTTTCCCTGCTGGCTCTTTGGGCGTGGGACCAGTCTCCAGACATATGGCCATTTTGTGCCTTGCGTGACGCCAAGTGGGAAAGGGTGGTTTTGAGGCTGAAGGCAGCAGGAAAGCCTGCAGCCCCCAGGTGTGTGGGGCTACGCAAGCGGTTCCCAAAGAGCTTTAGAACAAGGCATAGTTTTCCCTGCTGGCTCTTTGGGCGTGGGACCAGTCTCCAGACATATGGCCATTTTTGGGCCTGGCACGGCGCCAAGTGGGAAAGGGTGGTTTTGAGGCTGAAGGCAGCAGGAAAGCCTGCAGCCCCCAGGTGTGTGGGGCTACGCAAGCGGTTCCCAAAGAGCTTTAGAACAAGGCATAGTTTTCCCTGCTGGCTCTTTGGGCGTGGGACCAATCTCCAGAAATATGGCCATATTTATGCCTTGCTTGGCGCCAAGTGGGAAAGGGTGATTTTGAGGCTGAAGAGAGCAGGAAAGCCTGCAGCCCCCAGGTGTGTGGGGCTACGCAAGCGGTTCCCAAAGAGCTTTAGAACAAGGCATAGTTTTCCCTGCTGGCTCTTTGGGCGTGGGACCAACCTCCAGACATATGGCCATTTTTGTGCCTGGCGTGACGCCATGTGGGAAAGGGTGGTTTTGAGGCTGAAGGCAGCAGGAAAGCCTGCAGCCCCCAGGTCTGTGGGGTCACGCAAGTGGTTCCCAAAGAACTTTAGAACAAGGCATAGTTTTCCCTGCTGGCTCTTTGGGCGTGGGACCAGTCTCCAGACATATGGCCATTTTTGGGCCTGGAGCAGCGCCAAGTGGGAAAGGGTGGTTTTGAGGCTGAAAGCGCGAGAAAAGCCTGCAGCCCCCAGTTTGTGTGGGGCTACGCAAGCGGTTCCCAAAGAGCTTTAGAACAAGGCATAGTTTTCCCTGCTGGCTCTTTGGGCGTGGGACCAGTCTCCAGACATATGGCCATTTTTGGGCCTCGCGCGGCGCCAAGTGGGAAAGGGTGGTTTTGAGGCTGAAGTCAGCAGGAAAGCCTGCAGCCCCCAGGTGTGTGGGGCTACGCAAGCGGTTCCCAAAGAGCTTTAGAACAAGGCATAGTTTTCCCTGCTGGCTCTTTGGGCGTGGGACCAGTCTCCCGCCTTATGGCCATTTTTGGGCCTGGCGCGGACCGAGTGCGAAAGGGTGGTTTTGAGGCTGAAGGCAGCAGGAAAGCCTGCAGCCCCCAGGAGTGTGGGGCTACGCAAGCGGTTCCCAAAGAGCTTTAGAACAAGGCATAGTTTTCCCTGCTGGCTCTTTGGGCGTGGGACCAGTCTCCAGACATATGGCCATTTTTGGGCCTGGCGTGACGCCATGTGGGAAAGGGTGGTTTTGAGGCTGAAGGCAGCAGGAAAGCCTGCAGCCCCCAGGTCTGTGGGGTCACGCAAGTGGTTCCCAAAGAACTTTAGAACAAGGCATAGTTTTCCCTGCTGGCTCTTTGGGCGTGGGACCAGTCTCCAGACATATGGCCATTTTTGGTCCTGGAGCAGCGCCAAGTGGGAAAGGGTGGTTTTGAGGCTGAAAGCGCGAGAAAAGCCTGCAGCCCCCAGTTTGTGTGGGGCTACGCAAGCGGTTCCCAAAGAGCTTTAGAACAAGGCATAGTTTTCCCTGCTGGCTCTTTGGGCGTGGGACCAGTCTCCAGACATATGACCATTTTTGGGCCTCGCGCGGCGCCAAGTGGGAAAGGGTGGTTTTGAGGCTGAAGTCAGCAGGAAAGCCTGCAGCCCCCAGGTGTGTGGGGCTACGCAAGCGGTTCCCAAAGAGCTTTAGAACAAGGCATAGTTTTCCCTGCTGGCTCTTTGGGCGTGGGACCAGTCTCCAGACATATGGCCATTTTTGGGCCTGGCGCGGACCAAGTGCGAAAGGGTGGTTTTGAGGCTGAAGGCAGCAGGAAAGCCTGCAGCCCCCAGGTGTGTGGGGCTACGCAAGCGGTTCCCAAAGAGCTTTAGAACAAGGCATAGTTTTCCCTGCTGGCTCTTTGGGCGTGGGACCAGTCTCCAGACATATGGCCATTTTTGTGCCTGGCGTGACGCCATGTGGGAAAGGGTGGTTTTGAGGCTGAAGGCAGCAGGAAAGCCTGCAGCCCCCAGGTGTGTGGGGCTACGCAAGCGGTTCCCAAAGAGCTTTAGAACAAGGCATAGTTTTCCCTGCTGGCTCTTTGGGCGTGGGACCAGTCTCCAGACATATGGCCATTTTTCTGCCTGGCACGGGGCCGAGTGCGAAAGCGTGCTTTTGAGGCTGAAGAGATCAGGAAAGCCTGCAGCCCCCAGGTGTGTGGGGCTACGCAAGCGGTTCCCAAAGAGCTTTAGAACAAGGCATAGTTTTCCCTGCTGGCTCTTTGGGCGTGGGACCAACCTCCAGCCATATGGCGATTTTTGTGCCTGGCGTGACGCCATGAGGGAAAGGGTGGTTTTGAGGCTGAAGGCAGCAGGAAAGCCTGCAGCCCCCAGGTGTGTGGGGCTACGCAAGCGGTTCCCAAAGAGCTTTAGAACAAGGCATAGTTTTCCCTGCTGGCTCTTTGGGCGTGGGACCAATCTCCAGACATATGGCCATTTTTGGGCCTGGCGCGGCGCCAAGTGGGAAAGGGTGGTTTTGAGGCTGAAGGCTGCAGGAAAGCCTGCAGCCCCCAGGTGTGTGGGGCTACGCAAGAGGTTCCCAAAGAGCTTTAGAACAAGGCATCGTTTTCCCTGCTGGCTCTTTGGGCGTGGGACCAATCCCCAGATATATGGCCATTTTTGGGCTTGGCGCGGCGCCATGTGGGAAAGGGTGGTTTTGAGGCTGAAGAGAGCAGGAAAGCCTGCAGCCCCCAGGAGTTTGGGGCTACGCAAGTGGTTCCCAAAGAGCTTTAGAACAAGGCATAGTTTTCCCTGCTGGCTCTTTGGGCGTGGGACCAGTCTCCAGACATATGGCCATTTTGTGCCTTGCGTGACGCCAAGTGGGAAAGGGTGGTTTTGAGGCTGAAGGCAGCAGGAAAGCCTGCAGCCCCCAGGTGTGTGGGGCTACGCAAGCGGTTCCCAAAGAGCTTTAGAACAAGGCATAGTTTTCCCTGCTGGCTCTTTGGGCGTGGGACCAGTCTCCAGACATATGGCCATTTTTGGGCCTGGCGTGACGCCATGTGGGAAAGGGTGGTTTTGAGGCTGAAGGCAGCAGGAAAGCCTGCAGCCCCCAGGTGTGTGGGGCTACGCAAGCGGTTCCCAAAGAGCTTTAGAACAAGGCATAGTTTTCCCTGCTGGCTCTTTGGGCGTGGGACCAGTCTCCAGACGTATGGCCATTTTTGGGCCTGGCGTGACGCCATGAGGGAAAGGGTGGTTTTGAGGCTGAAGGCAGCAGGAAAGCCTGCAGCCCCCAGGTGTGTGGGGCTACGCAAGCGGTTCCCAAAGAGCTTTAGAACAAGGCATAGTTTTCCCTGCTGGCTCTTTGGGCGTGGGACCAGTCTCCAGACATATGGCCATTTTTCTGCCTGGCACGGGGCCGAGTGCGAAAGCGTGCTTTTGAGGCTGAAGAGAGCAGGAAAGCCTGCAGCCCCCAGGTGTGTGGGGCTACGCAAGCGGTTCCCAAAGAGCTTTAGAACAAGGCATAGTTTTCCCTGCTGGCTCTTTGGGCGTGGGACCAACCTCCAGCCATATGGCGATTTTTGTGCCTGGCGTGACGCCATGAGGGAAAGGGTGGTTTTGAGGCTGAAGGCAGCAGGAAAGCCTGCAGCCCCCAGGTGTGTGGGGCTACGCAAGCGGTTCCCAAAGAGCTTTAGAACAAGGCATAGTTTTCCCTGCTGGCTCTTTGGGCGTGGGACCAATCTCCAGACATATGGCCATTTTTGGGCCTGGCGCGGCGCCAAGTGGGAAAGGGTGGTTTTGAGGCTGAAGGCTGCAGGAAAGCCTGCAGCCCCCAGGTCTGTGGGGCTACGCAAGCGGTTCCCAAAGAGCTTTAGAACAAGGCATAGTTTTCCCTGCTGGCTCTTTGGGTGTGGGACCAGTCTCCAGACATATGGCCATTTTTGTGCCTGGCGTGACGCCATGTGGGAAAGGGTGGTTTTGAGGCTGAAGGCAGCAGGAAAGCCTGCAGCCCCCAGGTGTGTGGGGCTACGCAAGCGGTTCCCAAAGAGCTTTAGAACAAGGCATAGTTTTCCCTGCTGGCTCTTTGGGCGTGGGACCAGTCTCCAGACATATGGCCATTTTTCTGCCTGGCACGGGGCCGAGTGCGAAAGCGTGCTTTTGAGGCTGAAGAGATCAGGAAAGCCTGCAGCCCCCAGGTGTGTGGGGCTACGCAAGCGGTTCCCAAAGAGCTTTAGAACAAGGCATAGTTTTCCCTGCTGGCTCTTTGGGCGTGGGACCAACCTCCAGCCATATGGCGATTTTTGTGCCTGGCGTGACGCCATGAGGGAAAGGGTGGTTTTGAGGCTGAAGGCAGCAGGAAAGCCTGCAGCCCCCAGGTGTGTGGGGCTACGCAAGCGGTTCCCAAAGAGCTTTAGAACAAGGCATAGTTTTCCCTGCTGGCTCTTTGGGCGTGGGACCAATCTCCAGACATATGGCCATTTTTGGGCCTGGCGCGGCGCCAAGTGGGAAAGGGTGGTTTTGAGGCTGAAGGCTGCAGGAAAGCCTGCAGCCCCCAGGTGTGTGGGGCTACGCAAGAGGTTCCCAAAGAGCTTTAGAACAAGGCATCGTTTTCCCTGCTGGCTCTTTGGGCGTGGGACCAATCCCCAGATATATGGCCATTTTTGGGCTTGGCGCGGCGTCATGTGGGAAAGGGTGGTTTTGAGGCTGAAGGCAGCAGGAAAGCCTGCAGCCCCCAGGAGTTTGGGGCTACGCAAGTGGTTCCCAAAGAGCTTTAGAACAAGGCATAGTTTTCCCTGCTGGCTCTTTGGGCGTGGGACCAGTCTCCAGACATATGGCCATTTTGTGCCTTGCGTGACGCCAAGTGGGAAAGGGTGGTTTTGAGGCTGAAGGCAGCAGGAAAGCCTGCAGCCCCCAGGTGTGTGGGGCTACGCAAGCGGTTCCCAAAGAGCTTTAGAACAAGGCATAGTTTTCCCTGCTGGCTCTTTGGGCGTGGGACCAGTCTCCAGACATATGGCCATTTTTGGGCCTGGCACGGCGCCAAGTGGGAAAGGGTGGTTTTGAGGCTGAAGGCAGCAGGAAAGCCTGCAGCCCCCAGGTGTGTGGGGCTACGCAAGCGGTTCCCAAAGAGCTTTAGAACAAGGCATAGTTTTCCCTGCTGGCTCTTTGGGCGTGGGACCAATCTCCAGAAATATGGCCATATTTATGCCTTGCTTGGCGCCAAGTGGGAAAGGGTGATTTTGAGGCTGAAGAGAGCAGGAAAGCCTGCAGCCCCCAGGTGTGTGGGGCTACGCAAGCGGTTCCCAAAGAGCTTTAGAACAAGGCATAGTTTTCCCTGCTGGCTCTTTGGGCGTGGGACCAACCTCCAGACATATGGCCATTTTTGTGCCTGGCGTGACGCCATGTGGGAAAGGGTGGTTTTGAGGCTGAAGGCAGCAGGAAAGCCTGCAGCCCCCAGGTCTGTGGGGTCACGCAAGTGGTTCCCAAAGAACTTTAGAACAAGGCATAGTTTTCCCTGCTGGCTCTTTGGGCGTGGGACCAGTCTCCAGACATATGGCCATTTTTGGGCCTGGAGCAGCGCCAAGTGGGAAAGGGTGGTTTTGAGGCTGAAAGCGCGAGAAAAGCCTGCAGCCCCCAGTTTGTGTGGGGCTACGCAAGCGGTTCCCAAAGAGCTTTAGAACAAGGCATAGTTTTCCCTGCTGGCTCTTTGGGCGTGGGACCAGTCTCCAGACATATGGCCATTTTTGGGCCTCGCGCGGCGCCAAGTGGGAAAGGGTGGTTTTGAGGCTGAAGTCAGCAGGAAAGCCTGCAGCCCCCAGGTGTGTGGGGCTACGCAAGCGGTTCCCAAAGAGCTTTAGAACAAGGCATAGTTTTCCCTGCTGGCTCTTTGGGCGTGGGACCAGTCTCCAGCCTTATGGCCATTTTTGGGCCTGGCGCGGTCCGAGTGCGAAAGGGTGGTTTTGAGGCTGAAGGCAGCAGGAAAGCCTGCAGCCCCCAGGAGTGTGGGGCTACGCAAGCGGTTCCCAAAGAGCTTTAGAACAAGGCATAGTTTTCCCTGCTGGCTCTTTGGGCGTGGGACCAGTCTCCAGACATATGGCCATTTTTGGGCCTGGCGTGACGCCATGTGGGAAAGGGTGGTTTTGAGGCTGAAGGCAGCAGGAAAGCCTGCAGCCCCCAGGTCTGTGGGGTCACGCAAGTGGTTCCCAAAGAACTTTAGAACAAGGCATAGTTTTCCCTGCTGGCTCTTTGGGCGTGGGACCAGTCTCCAGACATATGGCCATTTTTGGTCCTGGAGCAGCGCCAAGTGGGAAAGGGTGGTTTTGAGGCTGAAAGCGCGAGAAAAGCCTGCAGCCCCCAGTTTGTGTGGGGCTACGCAAGCGGTTCCCAAAGAGCTTTAGAACAAGGCATAGTTTTCCCTGCTGGCTCTTTGGGCGTGGGACCAGTCTCCAGACATATGACCATTTTTGGGCCTCGCGCGGCGCCAAGTGGGAAAGGGTGGTTTTGAGGCTGAAGTCAGCAGGAAAGCCTGCAGCCCCCAGGTGTGTGGGGCTACGCAAGCGGTTCCCAAAGAGCTTTAGAACAAGGCATAGTTTTCCCTGCTGGCTCTTTGGGCGTGGGACCAGTCTCCAGACATATGGCCGTTTTTGGGCCTGGCGCGGACCAAGTGCGAAAGGGTGGTTTTGAGGCTGAAGGCAGCAGGAAAGCCTGCAGCCCCCAGGTGTGTGGGGCTACGCAAGCGGTTCCCAAAGAGCTTTAGAACAAGGCATAGTTTTCCCTGCTGGCTCTTTGGGCGTGGGACCAGTCTCCAGACATATGGCCATTTTTGTGCCTGGCGTGACGCCATGTGGGAAAGGGTGGTTTTGAGGCTGAAGGCAGCAGGAAAGCCTGCAGCCCCCAGGTGTGTGGGGCTACGCAAGCGGTTCCCAAAGAGCTTTAGAACAAGGCATAGTTTTCCCTGCTGGCTCTTTGGGCGTGGGACCAGTCTCCAGACATATGGCCATTTTTCTGCCTGGCACGGGGCCGAGTGCGAAAGCGTGCTTTTGAGGCTGAAGAGATCAGGAAAGCCTGCAGCCCCCAGGTGTGTGGGGCTACGCAAGCGGTTCCCAAAGAGCTTTAGAACAAGGCATAGTTTTCCCTGCTGGCTCTTTGGGCGTGGGACCAACCTCCAGCCATATGGCGATTTTTGTGCCTGGCGTGACGCCATGAGGGAAAGGGTGGTTTTGAGGCTGAAGGCAGCAGGAAAGCCTGCAGCCCCCAGGTGTGTGGGGCTACGCAAGCGGTTCCCAAAGAGCTTTAGAACAAGGCATAGTTTTCCCTGCTGGCTCTTTGGGCGTGGGACCAATCTCCAGACATATGGCCATTTTTGGGCCTGGCGCGGCGCCAAGTGGGAAAGGGTGGTTTTGAGGCTGAAGGCTGCAGGAAAGCCTGCAGCCCCCAGGTGTGTGGGGCTACGCAAGAGGTTCCCAAAGAGCTTTAGAACAAGGCATCGTTTTCCCTGCTGGCTCTTTGGGCGTGGGACCAATCCCCAGATATATGGCCATTTTTGGGCTTGGCGCGGCGCCATGTGGGAAAGGGTGGTTTTGAGGCTGAAGGCAGCAGGAAAGCCTGCAGCCCCCAGGAGTTTGGGGCTACGCAAGTGGTTCCCAAAGAGCTTTAGAACAAGGCATAGTTTTCCCTGCTGGCTCTTTGGGCGTGGGACCAGTCTCCAGACATATGGCCATTTTGTGCCTTGCGTGACGCCAAGTGGGAAAGGGTGGTTTTGAGGCTGAAGGCAGCAGGAAAGCCTGCAGCCCCCAGGTGTGTGGGGCTACGCAAGCGGTTCCCAAAGAGCTTTAGAACAAGGCATAGTTTTCCCTGCTGGCTCTTTGGGCGTGGGACCAGTCTCCAGACATATGGCCATTTTTGGGCCTGGCGTGACGCCATGTGGGAAAGGGTGGTTTTGAGGCTGAAGGCAGCAGGAAAGCCTGCAGCCCCCAGGTGTGTGGGGCTACGCAAGCGGTTCCCAAAGAGCTTTAGAACAAGGCATAGTTTTCCCTGCTGGCTCTTTGGGCGTGGGACCAGTCTCCAGACGTATGGCCATTTTTGTGCCTGGCGTGACGCCATGAGGGAAAGGGTGGTTTTGAGGCTGAAGGCAGCAGGAAAGCCTGCAGCCCCCAGGTGTGTGGGGCTACGCAAGCGGTTCCCAAAGAGCTTTAGAACAAGGCATAGTTTTCCCTGCTGGCTCTTTGGGCGTGGGACCAGTCTCCAGACATATGGCCATTTTTCTGCCTGGCACGGGGCCGAGTGCGAAAGCGTGCTTTTGAGGCTGAAGAGAGCAGGAAAGCCTGCAGCCCCCAGGTGTGTGGGGCTACGCAAGCGGTTCCCAAAGAGCTTTAGAACAAGGCATAGTTTTCCCTGCTGGCTCTTTGGGCGTGGGACCAACCTCCAGCCATATGGCGATTTTTGTGCCTGGCGTGACGCCATGAGGGAAAGGGTGGTTTTGAGGCTGCAGGCAGCAGGAAAGCCTGCAGCCCCCAGGTGTGTGGGGCTACGCAAGCGGTTCCCAAAGAGCTTTAGAACAAGGCATAGTTTTCCCTGCTGGCTCTTTGGGCGTGGGACCAATCTCCAGACATATGGCCATTTTTGGGCCTGGCGCGGCGCCAAGTGGGAAAGGGTGGTTTTGAGGCTGAAGGCTGCAGGAAAGCCTGCAGCCCCCAGGTCTGTGGGGCTACGCAAGAGGTTCCCAAAGAGCTTTAGAACAAGGCATCGTTTTCCCTGCTGGCTCTTTGGGCGTGGGACCAATCCCCAGATATATGGCCATTTTTGGGCTTGGCGCGGCGCCATGTGGGAAAGGGTGGTTTTGAGGCTGAAGGCAGCAGGAAAGCCTGCAGCCCCCAGGAGTTTGGGGCTACGCAAGTGGTTCCCAAAGAGCTTTAGAACAAGGCATAGTTTTCCCTGCTGGCTCTTTGGGCGTGGGACCAGTCTCCAGACATATGGCCATTTTGTGCCTTGCGTGACGCCAAGTGGGAAAGGGTGGTTTTGAGGCTGAAGGCAGCAGGAAAGCCTGCAGCCCCCAGGTGTGTGGGGCTACGCAAGCGGTTCCCAAAGAGCTTTAGAACAAGGCATAGTTTTCCCTGCTGGCTCTTTGGGCGTGGGACCAGTCTCCAGACATATGGCCATTTTTGTGCCTGGCGTGACGCCATGTGGGAAAGGGTGGTTTTGAGGCTGAAGGCAGCAGGAAAGCCTGCAGCCCCCAGGTGTGTGGGGCTACGCAAGCGGTTCCCAAAGAGCTTTAGAACAAGGCATAGTTTTCCCTGCTGGCTCTTTGGGCGTGGGACCAGTCTCCAGACGTATGGCCATTTTTGGGCCTGGCGTGACGCCATGAGGGAAAGGGGGGTTTTGAGGCTGAAGGCAGCAGGAAAGCCTGCAGCCCCCAGGTGTGTGGGGCTACGCAAGCGGTTCCCAAAGAGCTTTAGTACAAGGCATAGTTTTCCCTGCTGGCTCTTTGGGCGTGGGACCAGTCTCCAGACATATGGCCATTTTTGGGCCTGGCGCGGCACCAAGTGGGAAAGGGTGGTTTTGAGGCTGAAGGCAGCAGGAAAGCCTGCAGCCCCCAGGTGTGTGGGGCTACGCAAGCGGTTCCCAAAGAGCTTTAGAACAAGGCATAGTTTTCCCTGCTGGCTCTTTGGGCGTGGGACCAGTCTCCAGACGTATGGCCATTTTTGGGCCTGGCGTGACGCCATGAGGGAAAGGGTGGTTTTGAGGCTGAAGGCAGCAGGAAAGCCTGCAGCCCCCAGGTGTGTGGGGCTACGCAAGCGGTTCCCAAAGAGCTTTAGAACAAGGCATAGTTTTCCCTGCTGGCTCTTTGGGCGTGGGACCAGTCTCCAGACATATGGCCATTTTTCTGCCTGGCACGGGGCCGAGTGCGAAAGCGTGCTTTTGAGGCTGAAGAGAGCAGGAAAGCCTGCAGCCCCCAGGTGTGTGGGGCTACGCAAGCGGTTCCCAAAGAGCTTTAGAACAAGGCATAGTTTTCCCTGCTGGCTCTTTGGGCGTGGGACCAAGCTCCAGCCATATGGCGATTTTTGTGCCTGGCGTGACGCCATGAGGGAAAGGGTGGTTTTGAGGCTGAAGGCAGCAGGAAAGCCTGCAGCCCCCAGGTGTGTGGGGCTACGCAAGCGGTTCCCAAAGAGCTTTAGAACAAGGCATAGTTTTCCCTGCTGGCTCTTTGGGCGTGGGACCAATCTCCAGACATATGGCCATTTTTGGGCCTGGCGCGGCGCCAAGTGGGAAAGGGTGGTTTTGAGGCTGAAGGCTGCAGGAAAGCCTGCAGCCCCCAGGTCTGTGGGGCTACGCAAGAGGTTCCCAAAGAGCTTTAGAACAAGGCATCGTTTTCCCTGCTGGCTCTTTGGGCGTGGGACCAATCCCCAGATATATGGCCATTTTTGGGCTTGGCGCGGCGCCATGTGGGAAAGGGTGGTTTTGAGGCTGAAGGCAGCAGGAAAGCCTGCAGCCCCCAGGAGTTTGGGGCTACGCAAGTGGTTCCCAAAGAGCTTTAGAACAAGGCATAGTTTTCCCTGCTGGCTCTTTGGGCGTGGGACCAGTCTCCAGACATATGGCCATTTTGTGCCTTGCGTGACGCCAAGTGGGAAAGGGTGGTTTTGAGGCTGAAGGCAGCAGGAAAGCCTGCAGCCCCCAGGTGTGTGGGGCTACGCAAGCGGTTCCCAAAGAGCTTTAGAACAAGGCATAGTTTTCCCTGCTGGCTCTTTGGGCGTGGGACCAGTCTCCAGACATATGGCCATTTTTGTGCCTGGCGTGACGCCATGTGGGAAAGGGTGGTTTTGAGGCTGAAGGCAGCAGGAAAGCCTGCAGCCCCCAGGTGTGTGGGGCTACGCAAGCGGTTCCCAAAGAGCTTTAGAACAAGGCATAGTTTTCCCTGCTGGCTCTTTGGGCGTGGGACCAGTCTCCAGACGTATGGCCATTTTTGGGCCTGGCGTGACGCCATGAGGGAAAGGGGGGTTTTGAGGCTGAAGGCAGCAGGAAAGCCTGCAGCCCCCAGGTGTGTGGGGCTACGCAAGCGGTTCCCAAAGAGCTTTAGTACAAGGCATAGTTTTCCCTGCTGGCTCTTTGGGCGTGGGACCAGTCTCCAGACATATGGCCATTTTTGGGCCTGGCGCGGCACCAAGTGGGAAAGGGTGGTTTTGAGGCTGAAGGCAGCAGGAAAGCCTGCAGCCCCCAGGTGTGCGGGGCCACGCAAGCGGTTCCCAAAGAGCTTTAGAACAAGGCATCGTTTTCCCTGCTCGCTCTTTGGGCATGGGACCAATCTCCAGATATATGGCCATTTTTGTGCCTGGCATGGCGCCATGTGGGAAAGGGTGGTTTTGAGGCTGAAGGCAGCAGGAAAGCCTGCAGCCCCCAGGAGTGTGGGGCTACGCAAGCGGTTCCCAAAGAGCTTTAGAACAAGGCATAGTTTTCCCTGCTGGCTCTTTGGGAAAGGGACCAATCTCCAGACATATGGCCATTTTTGTGCCTGGAGCGACGCCAAAAGAGAAAGTGTTGTTTTGAGGCTGAAGGCAGCAGGAAAGCCTGCAGCCCCCAGGTGTGTGGGGCTACGCAAGCGGTTCCCAAAGAGCTTTAGAACAAGGCATAGTTTTCCCTGCTGGCTCTTTGGGCGTGGGACCAGTCTCCAGACATATGGCCATTTTTGTGCCTGGCGTGACGCCATGTGGGAAAGGGTGGTTTTGAGGCTGAAGGCAGCAGGAAAGCCTGCAGCCCCCAGGTGTGTGGGGCTACGCAAGCGGTTCCCAAAGAGCTTTAGAACAAGGCATAGTTTTCCCTGCTGGCTCTTTGGGCGTGGGACCAGTCTCCAGACATATGGCCATTTTTCTGCCTGGCACGGGGCCGAGTGGGAAAGCGTGCTTTTGAGGCTGAAGAGAGCAGGAAAGCCTGCAGCCCCCAGGTCTGTGGGGCTACGCAAGCCGTTCCCAAAGAGCTTTAGAACAAGGCATAGTTTTCCCTGCTGGCTCTTTGGGCGTGGGACCAACCTCCAGCCATATGGCCATTTTTGTGCCTGGCGTGACGCCATGAGGGAAAGGGTGGTTTTGAGGCTGAAGGCAGCAGGAAAGCCTGCAGCCCCCAGGAGTTTGGGGCTACGCAAGTGGTTCCCAAAGAGCTTTAGAACAAGGCATAGTTTTCCCTGCTGGCTCTTTGGGCGTGGGACCAGTCTCCAGACATATGGCCATTTTGTGCCTTGCGTGACGCCAAGTGGGAAAGGGTGGTTTTGAGGCTGAAGGCAGCAGGAAAGCCTGCAGCCCCCAGGTGTGTGGGGCTACGCAAGCGGTTCCCAAAGAGCTTTAGAACAAGGCATAGTTTTCCCTGCTGGCTCTTTGGGCGTGGGACCAGTCTCCAGACATATGGCCATTTTTGTGCCTGGCGTGACGCCATGTGGGAAAGGGTGGTTTTGAGGCTGAAGGCAGCAGGAAAGCCTGCAGCCCCCAGGTGTGTGGGGCTACGCAAGCGGTTCCCAAAGAGCTTTAGAACAAGGCATAGTTTTCCCTGCTGGCTCTTTGGGCATGGGACCAGTCTCCAGACGTATGGCCATTTTTGGGCCTGGCGTGACGCCATGTGGGAAAGGGTGGTTTTGAGGCTGAAGGCAGCAGGAAAGCCTGCAGCCCCCAGGTGTGTGGGGCTACGCAAGCGGTTCCCAAAGAGCTTTAGTACAAGGCATAGTTTTCCCTGCTGGCTCTTTGGGCGTGGGACCAGTCTCCAGACATATGGCCATTTTTGGGCCTGGCGCGGCACCAAGTGGGAAAGGGTGGTTTTGAGGCTGAAGGCAGCAGGAAAGCCTGCAGCCCCCAGGTGTGCGGGGCCACGCAAGCGGTTCCCAAAGAGCTTTAGAACAAGGCATCGTTTTCCCTGCTCGCTCTTTGGGCATGGGACCAATCTCCAGATATATGGCCATTTTTGTGCCTGGCGTGGCGCCATGTGGGAAAGGGTGGTTTTGAGGCTGAAGGCAGCAGGAAAGCCTGCAGCCCCCAGGAGTGTGGGGCTACGCAAGCGGTTCCCAAAGAGCTTTAGAACAAGGCATAGTTTTCCCTGCTGGCTCTTTGGGAAAGGGACCAATCTCCAGACATATGGCCATTTTTGTGCCTGGAGCGACGCCAAGTGAGAAAGTGTTGTTTTGAGGCTGAAGGCAGCAGGAAAGCCTGCAGCCCCCAGGTGTGTGGGGCTACGCAAGCGGTTCCCAAAGAGCTTTAGAACAAGGCATAGTTTTCCCTGCTGGCTCTTTGGGCGTGGGACCAGTCTCCAGACATATGGCCATTTTTGTGCCTGGCGTGACGCCATGTGGGAAAGGGTGGTTTTGAGGCTGAAGGCAGCAGGAAAGCCTGCAGCCCCCAGGTGTGTGGGGCTACGCAAGCGGTTCCCAAAGAGCTTTAGAACAAGGCATCGTTTTCCCTGCTGGCTCTTTGGGCGTGGGACCAACCTCCAGACATATGGCCATTTTTCTGCCTGGCACGGGGCCGAGTGGGAAAGCGTGCTTTTGAGGCTGAAGAGAGCAGGAAAGCCTGCAGCCCCCAGGTCTGTGGGGCTACGCAAGCCGTTCCCAAAGAGCTTTAGAACAAGGCATAGTTTTCCCTGCTGGCTCTTTGGGCGTGGGACCAGTCTCCAGCCATATGGCCATTTTTGTGCCTGGCGTGACGCCATGAGGGAAAGGGTGGTTTTGAGGCTGAAGGCAGCAGGAAAGCCTGCAGCCCCCAGGAGTTTGGGGCTACGCAAGTGGTTCCCAAAGAGCTTTAGAACAAGGCATAGTTTTCCCTGCTGGCTCTTTGGGCGTGGGACCAATCTCCAGACATATGGCCATTTTTGGGCCTGGCGCGGCGCCAAGTGGGAAAGGGTGGTTTTGAGGCTGAAGGCTGCAGGAAAGCCTGCAGCCCCCAGGTGTGTGGGGCTACGCAAGAGGTTCCCAAAGAGCTTTAGAACAAGGCATCGTTTTCCCTGCTGGCTCTTTGGGCGTGGGACCAATCCCCAGATATATGGCCATTTTTGGGCTTGGCGCGGCGCCATGTGGGAAAGGGTGGTTTTGAGGCTGAAGGCAGCAGGAAAGCCTGCAGCCCCCAGGAGTTTGGGGCTACGCAAGTGGTTCCCAAAGAGCTTTAGAACAAGGCATAGTTTTCCCTGCTGGCTCTTTGGGCGTGGGACCAGTCTCCAGACATATGGCCATTTTGTGCCTTGCGTGACGCCAAGTGGGAAAGGGTGGTTTTGAGGCTGAAGGCAGCAGGAAAGCCTGCAGCCCCCAGGTGTGTGGGGCTACGCAAGCGGTTCCCAAAGAGCTTTAGAACAAGGCATAGTTTTCCCTGCTGGCTCTTTGGGCGTGGGACCAGTCTCCAGACATATGGCCATTTTTGTACCTGGCGTGACGCCATGTGGGAAAGGGTGGTTTTGAGGCTGAAGGCAGCAGGAAAGCCTGCAGCCCCCAGGTGTGTGGGGCTACGCAAGCGGTTCCCAAAGAGCTTTAGAACAAGGCATAGTTTTCCCTGCTGGCTCTTTGGGCGTGGGACCAGTCTCCAGACATATGGCCATTTTGTGCCTTGCGTGACGCCAAGTGGGAAAGGGTGGTTTTGAGGCTGAAGGCAGCAGGAAAGCCTGCAGCCCCCAGGTGTGTGGGGCTACGCAAGCCGTTCCCAAAGAGCTTTAGAACAAGGCATAGTTTTCCCTGCTGGCTCTTTGGGCGTGGGACCAGTCTCCAGACATATGGCCATTTTTGTGCCTGGCGTGACGCCATGTGGGAAAGGGTGGTTTTCAGGCTGAAGGCAGCAGGAAAGCCTGCAGCCCCCAGGTGTGTGGGGCTACGCAAGCGGTTCCCAAAGAGCTTTAGAACAAGGCATAGTTTTCCCTGCTGGCTCTTTGGGCGTGGGACCAGTCTCCAGACATATGGCCATTTTTGGGCCTGGCGTGATGCCATGAGGGAAAGGGTGGTTTTGAGGCTGAAGGCAGCAGGAAAGCCTGCAGCCCCCAGGAGTTTGGGGCTACGCAAGTGGTTCCCAAAGAGCTTTAGAACAAGGCATAGTTTTCCCTGCTGGCTCTTTGGGCGTGGGACCAGTCTCCAGACATATGGCCATTTTTGGGCCTGGCGTGACGCCATGAGGGAAAGGGTGGTTTTGAGGCTGAAGGCAGCAGGAAAGCCTGCAGCCCCCAGGTGTGTGGGGCTACGCAAGCGGTTCCCAAAGAGCTTTAGTACAAGGCATAGTTTTCCCTGCTGGCTCTTTGGGCGTCGGACCAATCTCCAGACATATGGCCATTTTTGTGCCTGGCGTGACGCCATGTGGGAAAGGGTGGTTTTGAGGCTGAAGGCAGCAGGAAAGCCTGCAGCCCCCAGGTCTGTGGGGCCACGCAAGCGGTTCCCAAAGAGCTTTAGAACAAGGCATAGTTTTCCCTGCTGGCTCTTTGGGAAAGGGACCAGTCTCCAGACATATGGCCATTTTTGGGCCTGGCGCGGCGCCAAGTGGGAAAGGGTGGTTTTGAGGCTGAAGGCAGCAGGAAAGCCTGCAGCCCCCAGGTGTGTGGGGCTACGCAAGCGGTTCCCAAAGAGCTTTAGAACAAGGCATAGTTTTCCCTGCTGGCTCTTTGGGCGTGGGACCAGTCTCCAGACATATGGCCATTTTTGGGCCTGGCGCGGCACCAAGTGGGAAAGGGTGGTTTTGAGGCTGAAGGCAGCAGGAAAGCCTGCAGCCCCCAGGTGTGTGGGGCCACGCAAGCGGTTCCCAAAGAGCTTTAGTACAAGGCATCGTTTTCCCTGCTGGCTCTTTGGGCGTGGGACCAATCTCCAGAAATATGGCCATTTTTGTGCCTGGCGTGGCGCCATGTGGGAAAGGGTGGTTTTGAGGCTGAAGGCAGCAGGAAAGCCTGCAGCCCCCAGGAGTGTGGGGCTACGCAAGCGGTTCCCAAAGAGCTTTAGAACAAGGCATCGTTTTCCCTGCTGGCTCTTTGGGAAAGGGATCGGTCTCCAGACATATGGCCATTTTTGGGCCTGGAGCAGCGCCAAGTGGGAAAGGGTGGTTTTGAGGCTGAAAGCGCGAGAAAAGCCTGCAGCCCCCAGTTTGTGTGGGGTACGCAAGCGGTTCCCAAAGAGCTTTAGAACAAGGCATAGTTTTCCCTGCTGGCTCTTTTGGCGTGGGACCAGTCTCCAGACATATGGCCATTTTTGGGCCTGGCGCGGCGCCAAGTGCGAAAGGGTTCTTCTGAGGCTGAAGAGAGCAGGAAAGCCTGCAGCCCCCAGGTGTGTGGGGCTACTCAAGCGGTTCCCAAAGAGCTTTAGAACAAGGCATAGTTTTCCCTGCTGGCTCTTTGGGCGTGGGACCAACCTCCAGACATATGGCCATTTTTGTGCCTGGCGTGACGCCATGTGGGAAAGGGTGGTTTTGAGGCTGAAGGCAGCAGGAAAGCCTGCAGCCCCCAGGTGTGTGGGGCTACGCAAGCGGTTCCCAAAGAGCTTTAGAAAAAGCCATAGTTTTCCCTGCTGGCTCTTTGGGCGTGGGACCAGTCTCCAGACATATGGCCATTTTTGGGCCTGGCGCGGCACCAAGTGCGAAAGGGTTCTTCTGAGGCTGAAGGCAGCAGGAAAGCCTGCAGCCCCCAGGTGTGTGGGGCTACGCAAGAGGTTCCCAAAGAGCTTTAGAACAAGGCATAGTTTTCCCTGCTGGCTCTTTGGGTGTGGGACCAACCTCCAGACATATGGCCATTTTTCTGCCTGGCGCGGGGCCATGTGGGAAAGGGTGGTTTTGAGGCTGAAGGCAGCAGGAAAGCCTGCAGCCCCCAGGTCTGTGGGGCCACGCAAGCGGTTCCCAAAGAACTTCAGAACAAGGCATAGTTTTCCCTGCTGGCTCTTTGGGCGTGGGACCAGTCTCCAGACATATGGCCATTTTTGGGCCTGGAGCAGCGCCACGTGGGAAAGGGTGGTTTTGAGGCTGAAAGCGCGAGAAAAGCCTGCAGCCCCCAGTTTCTGTGGGGCTACGCAAGCGGTTCCCAAAGAGCTTTAGAACAAGGCATAGTTTTCCCTGTTGGCTCTTTGGGTGTGGGACCAGTCTCCAGACATTTGGCCATTTTTGGGCCTGGCGCGGCGCCAAGTGGGAAAGGGTGGTTTTGAGGCTGAAGGCAGCAGGAAAGTCTGTATCCCCCAGGTGTGTGGGGCTACGCAAGCGGTTCCCAAAGAGCTTTAGAAAAAGCCATATTTTTCCCTGCTGGCTCTTTGGGCATGGAACCAATCTCCAGACATATGGCCATTTTTGGGCCTGGCGCGGCGCCAAGTGCGAAAGGGTTCTTCTGAGGCTGAAGAGAGCAGGAAAGCCTGCAGCCCCCAGGTCTGTGGGGCCACGCAAGCGGTTCCCAAAGAGCTTTAGAACAAGGCATAGTTTTCCCTGCTGGCTCTTTGGGCGTGGGACCAACCTCCAGACATATGGCCATTTTTCTGCCTGGCGTGACGCCATGTGGGAAAGGGTGGTTTTGAGGCTGAAGGCAGCAGGAAAGCCTGCAGCCCCCAGGTGTGTGGGGCTACGCAAGCGGTTCCCAAAGAGCTTTAGAACAAGGCATAGTTTTCCCTGCTGGCTCTTTGGGAAAGGGACCAGTCTCCAGACATATGGCCATTTTTGGGCCTGGCGCGGCACCAAGTGGGAAAGGGTGGTTTTGAGGCTGAAGGCATCAGGAAAGCCTGCAGCCACCAGGTCTGTGGGGCTACGCAAGCCGTTCCCAAAGAGCTTTAGAACAAGGCATAGTTTTCCCTGCTGGCTCTTTGGGCGTGGGACCAGTCTCCAGACATATGGCCATTTTTGGGCCTGGCGCGGCACCAAGTGGGAAAGGGTGGTTTTGAGGCTGAAGGCAGCAGGAAAGCCTGCAGCTCCCAGGTGTGTGGGGCTACGCAAGCGGTTCCCAAAGAGCTTTAGAACAAGGCATAGTTTTCCCTGCTGGCTCTTTGGGCGTGGGACCATTCTCCAGACATATGGCCATTTTTGGGCCTGGCGCGGCGCCAAGTGGGAAAAGGTGGTTTTGAGGCTGAAGGCAGCAGGAAAGCCTGCAGTACCCAGGTGTGTGGGGCTACGCAAGCTGTTCCCAAAGAGCTTTAGAACAAGGCATAGTTTTCCCTGCTGGCTCTTTGGGCGTGGGACCAACCTCCAGACATATGGCCATTTTTGGGCCTGGCGCGGCGCCATGTGGGAAAGGGTGGTTTTGAGGCTGAAGGCAGCAGGAATGCCTGCAGCCCCCAGGTGTGTGGGGCTACGCAAGCGGTTCCCAAAGAGCTTTAGAACAAGGCATAATTTTCCCTGCTGGCTCTTTGGGCGTGGGACCAATCTCCAGACATATGGCCATTTTTTGGCCTGGCGTGACGCCATGTGGGAAAGGGTGGTTTTGAGGCTGAAGGCAGCAGGAAAGCCTGCAGCCCCCAGGTGTGTGGGGCTACGCAAGCGGTTCCCAAAGAGCTTTAGAACAAGGCATAGTTTTCCCTGCTGGCTCTTTGGGCGTGGGACCAGTCTCCAGACATATGGCCATTTTTGGGCCTGGCGCGGGGCCAAATGGGAAAGGGGTGTTTGGAGGCTGAAGGCAGCAGGAAAGCCTGCAGCCCCCAGGTGTGTGGGGCTACGCAAGCGGTTCCCAAAGAGCTTTAGAACAAGGCATAGTTTTCCCTGCTGGCTCTTTGGGCGTGGGACCAACCTCCAGACATATGGCCATTTTTCTGCCTGGCGTGACGCCATGTGGGAAAGGGTGGTTTTGAGGCTGAAGGCAGCAGGAAAGCCTGCAGCCCCCAGGTGTGTGGGGCTACGCAAGCGGTTCCCAAAGAGCTTTAGAACAAGGCATAGTTTTCCCTGCTGGCTCTTTGGGAAAGGGACCAGTCTCCAGACATATGGCCATTTTTGGGCCTGGCGCGGCACCAAGTGGGAAAGGGTGGTTTTGAGGCTGAAGGCATCAGGAAAGCCTGCAGCCACCAGGTCTGTGGGGCTACGCAAGCCGTTCCCAAAGAGCTTTAGAACAAGGCATAGTTTTCCCTGCTGGCTCTTTGGGCGTGGGACCAGTCTCCAGACATATGGCCATTTTTGGGCCTGGCGCGTCACCAAGTGGGAAAGGGTGGTTTTGAGGCTGAAGGCAGCAGGAAAGCCTGCAGTCCCCAGGTGTGTGGGGCTACGCAAGCTGTTCCCAAAGAGCTTTAGAACAAGGCATAGTTTTCCCTGCTGGCTCTTTGGGCGTGGGACCAACCTCCAGACATATGGCCATTTTTGGGCCTGGCGCGGCGCCATGTGGGAAAGGGTGGTTTTGAGGCTGAAGGCAGCAGGAATGCCTGCAGCCCCCAGGTGTGTGGGGCTATGCAAGCGGTTCCCAAAGAGCTTTAGAACAAGGCATAATTTTCCCTGCTGGCTCTTTGGGCGTGGGACCAATCTCCAGACATATGGCCATTTTTGGGCCTGGTGCGGCGCCAAGTGGGAAAGGGTGGTTTTGAGGCTCAAAGCGCGAGAAAAGCCTGCAGCCCCCAGTTTGTGTGGGGCTACGCAAGCGGTTCCCAAAGAGCTTTAGAACAAGGCATAGTTTTCCCTGCTGGCTCTTTGGGCGTGGGACCAGTCTCCAGACATATGGCCATTTTTGGGCCTGGCGCGGCGCCAAGTGGGAAAGGGTGGTTTTGAGGCTGAAGGCAGCAGGAAAGCCTGCAGCCCGCAGGTGTGTGGGGCTACGCAAGCGGTTCCCAAAGAGCTTTAGTACAAGGCATAGTTTTCCCTGCTGGCTCTTTGGGCATGGACCCAATCTCCAGACATATGGCCATTTTTGGGCCTGGCGCGGCGCCAAGTGCGAAAGGGTTCTTCTGAGGCTGAAGAGAGCAGGAAAGCCTGCAGCCCCCAGGTGTGTGGGGCTACGCAAGCGGTTCCCAAAGAGCTTTAGAACAAGGCATAGTTTTCCCTGCTGGCTCTTTGGGCGTGGGACCAGCCTCCAGACATATGGCCATTTTTGGGCCTGGCGTGACGCCATGTGGGAAAGGGTGGTTTTGAGGCTGAAGGCAGCAGGAAAGCCTGCAGCCCCCAGGTGTGTGGGGCTACGCAAGCGGTTCCCAAAGAGCTTTAGAACAAGGCATAGTTTTCCCTGCTGGCTCTTTGGGCGTGGGACCAGTCTCCAGCCATATGGCCATTTTTGTGCCTGGCGCGGCGCCAAGTGGGAAAGGGTGGTTTTGAGGCTGAAGGCAGCAGGAAAGCCTGCAGCCCCCAGGTGTGTGGGGCTACGCAAGCGGTTCCCAAAGAGCTTTAGAACAAGGCATAGTTTTCCCTGCTGGCTCTTTGGGCGTGGGACCAGTCTCCAGACATATGGCCATTTTTGGGCCTGGCGCGGCGCCAAGTGCGAAAGGGTGGTTTTGAGGCTGAAGGCATCAGGAAAGCCTGCAGCCCCCAGGTGTGTGGGGCTACGCAAGCGGTTCCCAAAGAGCTTTAGAACAAGGCATAGTTTTCCCTGCTGGCTCTTAGGGAAACGGACCAGTCTCCAGACATATGGCCATTTTTGTGCCTGGCGCATCGCCAAGTGGGAAATGGTGGTTTTGAGGCTGAAAGCGCAAGAAAAGCCTGCAGCCCCCAGGTGTGTGGGGCTACGCCAGCGGTTCCCAAAGAGCTTAAAATAAGACATATTTTTCCCTGCTGGCTCTTTGGGCGTGGGACCAGTCTCCAGATATATGGCCATTTTTGGGCCTGGCGCGGCGCCAAGTGCGAAAGGGTTCTTCTGAGGCTGAAGAGAGCAGGAAAGCCTGCAGCCCCCAGGTGTGTGGGGCTACGCAAGCGGTTCCCAAAGAGCTTTAGAACAAGGCATAGTTTTCCCTGCTGGCTCTTTGGGCGTGGGACCAGTCTCCAGACATATGACCGTTTTTGGGCCTCGCGCGGCGCCAAGTGGGAAAGGGTGGTTTTGAGGCTGAAGTCAGCAGGAAAGCCTGCAGCCCCCAGGTGTGTGGGGCTACGCAAGCGGTTCCCAAAGAGCTTTAGAACAAGGCATAGTTTTCCCTGCTGGCTCTTTGGGCGTGGGACCAGTCTCCAGACATATGGCCATTTTTGGGCCTGGCGCGGCGCCAAGTGGAAAAGCGTGCTTTTGAGGCTGAAGAGAGCAGGAAAGCCTGCAGCCCCCAGGTGTGTGGGGCTACGCAAGAGGTTCCCAAAGAGCTTTAGTACAAGGCATAGTTTTCCCTGCTGGCTCTTTGGGCGTGGGACCAGTCTCCAGACATATGGCCATTTTTGTGCCTGGCGCGGCGCCAAGTGGGAAAGAGAGGTTTTGAGGCTAAAAGCACGAGAAAAGGCTGCAGCCCCCAGGTCCGTGGGGCTACGCAAGCGGTTCCCAAAGAGCTTTAGAACAAGGCATAGTTTTCCCTGCTGGCTCTTTGGGAAAGGGACCGGTCTCCAGACACATGGCCATTTTTGGGCCTGGCATGGCGCCAAGTGGGAAAGGGTGGTTTTGAGGCTGAAGGCAGCAGGAAAGCCTGCAGCCCCCAGGTGTGTGGGGCTACGCAAGCGGTTCCCAAAGAGCTTTAGAACAAGGCATAGTTTTCCCTGCTGGCTCTTTGGGCGTGGGACCAGTCTCCAGCCATATGGCCATTTTTGTGCCTGGCGCGGCGCCAAGTGGGAAAGGGTGGTTTTGAGGCTGAAGGCAGCAGGAAAGCCTGCAGCCCCCAGGTGTGTGGGGCTACGCAAGCGGTTCCCAAAGAGCTTTAGAACAAGGCATAGTTTTCCCTGCTGGCTCTTTGGGCGTGGGACCAGTCTCCAGACATATGGCCATTTTTCTGCCTGGCGTGACGCCATGTGGGAAATAGAGGTTTTGAGGCTGAAGGCAGCAGGAAAGCCTGCAGCCCCCAGATTTGTGGGGCTACGCAAGCGGTTCCCAAAGAGCTTTAGAACAAGGCATAGTTTTCCCTGCTGGCTCTTTGGGCGTGGGACCGGTCTCCAGACATATGGCCATTTTTGGGCCTGGCACGGGGCCAAGTGGGAAAGGGTGGTTTTGAGGCTGAAAGCAGCAGGAAAGCCTGCAGCCCCCAGGAGTGTGGGGCTACGCAAGCGGTTCCCAAAGAGCTTTAGAACAAGGCATAGTTTTCCCTGCTGGCTCTTTGGGCGTGGGACCAGTCTCCAGACATATGGCCATTTTTGTGCCTGGCGCGGCGCCAAGTGGGAAAGGGTGGTTTTGAAGCTGAAGGCAGCAGGAAAGCCTGCAGCCCCCAGGTTTTTGGGGCTACGCAAGCGGTTCCCAAAGAGCTTTAGAACAAGGCATAGTTTTCCCTGCTGGCTCTTTGGGAAAGGGACCAGTCTCCAGACATATGGCCATTTTTGTGCCTGGCGTGGCGCCATGTGGGAAAGGGTGGTTTTTAGGCTGAAGGCAGCAGGAAAGCCTGCAGCCCCCAGTTTGTGTGGGGCTACGCAAGCGGTTCCCAAAGAGCTTTAGAACAAGGCATAGTTTTCCCTGCTGGCTCTTTGGGCGTGGGACCAGTCTCCAGACATATGGCCATTTTTGGGCCTGGCGCATCGCCAAGTGGGAAAGGGTGGTTTTGAGGCTGAAAGCGCAAGAAAAGCCTGCAGCCCCCAGTTTGTGTGGGGCTATGCAAGCGGTTCCCAAAGAGCTTTAGAATAAGGCATAGTTTTCCCTGCTGGCTCTTTGGGCGTGGGACCAGTTTCCAGACATATGGCCATTTTTGGGCCTGGCGCGGTGCCAAGTGCGAAAGGGTTCTTCTGAGGCTGAAGAGAGCAGGAAAGCCTGCAGCCCCCAGGTGTGTGGGGCTACGCAAGCGGTTCCCAAAGAGCTTTAGAACAAGGCATAGTTTTCCATGCTGGCTCTTTGGGCGTGGGACCAACCTCCAGACATATGGCCATTTTTGGGCGTGGCGCGGCGTTAAGGGGGAAAGGGTGGTTTTGAGGCTGAAGGCAGCAGGAAAGCCTGCAGCCCCCAGTTTGTGTGGGGCTACGCAAGCGGTTCCCAAAGAGCTTTAGAACAAGGCATAGTTTTCCCTGCTGGCTCTTTGGGCGTGGGACCAGCCTCCAGACATATGTCCATTTTTGGGCCTGGCGTGACGCCATGAGGGAAAGGGTGGTTTTGAGGCTGAAAGCGTGAGAAAAGCCTGCAGCCCCCAGGTGTGTGGGGCTACGCAAGCGGTTCCCAAAGAGCTTTAGAACAAGGCATAGTTTTCCCTGCTGGCTCTTTGGGCATGGAACCAATCTCCAGACGTATGGCCATTTTTGGGCGTGGCGCGGCGTTAAGTGGGAAAGGGTGGTTTTGAGGCTGAAGGCAGCAGGAAAGCCTGCAGCCCCCAGGTGTGTGGGGCTACGCAAGCGGTTCCCAAAGAGCTTTAGAACAAGGCATAGTTTTCCCTGCTGGCTCTTTGGGCGTGGGACCAGTCTCCAGACATATGGCCATTTTTGGGCCTGGCGCGGCGCCAAGTGGGAAAGGGTGGTTTTGAAGCTGAAGGCAGCAGGAAAGCCTGCAGCCCCCAGGTGTGTGGGGCTACGCAAGCGGTTCCCAAAGAGCTTTAGAACAAGGCATAGTTTTCCCTGCTGGCTCTTTGGGCGTGGGACCAGTCTCCAGACATATGGCCATTTTTGGGCCTGGCGCGGGGCCAAATGGGAAAGGGGTGTTTGGAGGCTGAAGGCAGCAGGAAAGCCTGCAGCCCCCAGGTGTGTGGGGCTACGCAAGCGGTTCCCAAAGAGCTTTAGAACAAGGCATAGTTTTCCCTGCTGGCTCTTTGGGCGTGGGACCAGTCTCCAGACATATGGCCATTTTTGGGCCTGGCGCGGCGCCAAGTGGGAAAGGGTGGTTTTGAAGCTGAAGGCAGCAGGAAAGCCTGCAGCCCCCAGGTGTGTGGGGCTACGCAAGCGGTTCCCAAAGAGCTTTAGAACAAGGCATAGTTTTCCCTGCTGGCTCTTTGGGCGTGGGACCAGTCTCCAGACATATGGCCATTTTTGGGCCTGGCGCGGGGCCAAATGGGAAAGGGGTGTTTGGAGGCTGAAGGCAGCAGGAAAGCCTGCAGCCCCCAGGTGTGTGGGGCTACGCAAGCGGTTCCCAAAGAGCTTTAGAACAAGGCATAGTTTTCCCTGCTGGCTCTTTGGGCGTGGGACCAGTCTCCAGACATATGGCCATTTTTGGGCATGGCGCGGCGCCAAGTGGGAAAGGGTGGTTTTGAGGCTGAAGGCAGCAGGAAAGCCTGCAGCCCCCAGGTGTGTGGAGCTACGCAATCGGTTCCCAAAGAGATTTAGAACAAGGCATAGTTTTCCCTGCTGGCTCTTTGGGCGTGGAACCAATCTCCAGACATATGGCCATTTTTGGGCCTGGCGCGGCGCCAAGTGGGAAAGGGTGGTTTTGAGGCTCAAAGCGCGAGAAAAGCCTGCAGCCCCCAGTTTGTGTGGGGCTACGCAAGCGGTTCCCAAAGAGCTTTAGAACAAGGCATAGTTTTCCCTGCTGGCTCTTTGGGCGTGGTACCAGTCTCCAGACATATGGCCATTTTTGGGCCTGGCGCGGCGCCAAGTGGGAAAGGGTGGTTTTGAGGCTGAAGGCAGCAGGAAAGCCTGCAGCCCCCAGGTGTGTGGGGCTACGCAAGCGGTTCCCAAAGAGCTTTAGTACAAGGCATAGTTTTCCCTGCTGGCTCTTTGGGCATGGAACCAATCTCCAGACATATGGCCATTTAAGGGCCTGGCGCGGCGCCAAGTGCGAAAGGGTTCTTCTGAGGCTGAAGAGAGCAGGAAAGCCTGCAGCCCCCAGGTGTGTGGGGCTACGCAAGCGGTTCCCAAAGAGCTTTAGAACAAGGCATAGTTTTCCCTGCTGGCTCTTTGGGCGTGGGACCAGCCTCCAGACATATGGCCATTTTTGGGCCTGGCGTGACGCCATGTGGGAAAGGGTGGTTTTGAGGCTGAAGGCAGCAGGAAAGCCTGCAGCCCGCAGGTGTGTGGGGCTACGCAAGCGGTTCCCAAAGAGCTTTAGAACAAGGCATAGTTTTCCCTGCTGGCTCTTTGGGCGTGGGACCAGTCTCCAGCCATATGGCCATTTTTGTGCCTGGCGCGGCGCCAAGTTGGAAAGGGTGGTTTTGAGGCTGAAGGCAGCAGGAAAGCCTGCAGCCCCCAGGTGTGTGGGGCTACGCAAGCGGTTCCCAAAGAGCTTTAGAACAAGGCATAGTTTTCCCTGCTGGCTCTTTGGGCGTGGGACCAGTCTCCAGACATATGGCCATTTTTGGGCCTGGCGCGGCGCCAAGTGCGAAAGGGTGGTTTTGAGGCTGAAGGCATCAGGAAAGCCTGCAGCCCCCAGGTGTGTGGGGCTACGCAAGCGGTTCCCAAAGAGCTTTAGAACAAGGCATAGTTTTCCCTGCTGGCTCTTTGGGCGTGGGACCAGTCTCCAGACATATGGCCATTTTTGGGCCTGGCGCATCGCCAAGTGGGAAATGGTGGTTTTGAGGCTGAAAGCGCAAGAAAAGCCTGCAGCCCCCAGGTGTGTGGGGCTACGCCAGCGGTTCCCAAAGAGCTTTAGAATAAGACATATTTTTCCCTGCTGGCTCTTTGGGCGTGGGACCAGTCTCCAGACATATGGCCATTTTTGGGCCTGGCGCGGCGCCAAGTGCGAAAGGGTTCTTCTGAGGCTGAAGAGAGCAGGAAAGCCTGCAGCCCCCAGGTGTGTGGGGCTACGCAAGCGGTTCCCAAAGAGCTTTAGAACAAGGCATAGTTTTCCCTGCTGGCTCTTTGGGCGTGGGACCAGTCTCCAGCCATATGGCCATTTTTGTGCCTGGCGCGGCGCCAAGTGGGAAAGGGTGGTTTTGAGGCTGAAGGCAGCAGGAAAGCCTGCAGCCCCCAGGTGTGTGGGGCTACGCAAGCGGTTCCCAAAGAGCTTTAGAACAAGGCATAGTTTTCCCTGCTGGCTCTTTGGGCGTGGGACCAGTCTCCAGACATATGGCCATTTTTGGGCCTGGCGCGGCGCCAAGTGGAAAAGCGTGCTTTTGAGGCTGAAGAGAGCAGGAAAGCCTGCAGCCCCCAGGTGTGTGGGGCTACGCAAGAGGTTCCCAAAGAGCTTTAGTACAAGGCATAGTTTTCCCTGCTGGCTCTTTGGGCGTGGGACCAACCTCCAGACATATGGCCATTTTTCTGCCTGGCGTGACGCCATGTGGGAAAGAGAGGTTTTGAGGCTAAAAGCACGAGTAATGGCTGCAGCCCCCAGGTGTGTGGGGCTACGCAAGCGGTTCCCAAAGAGCTTTAGAACAAGGCATAGTTTTCCCTGCTGGCTCTTTGGGAAAGGGACCGGTCTCCAGACACATGGTCATTTTTGGGCCTGGCACGGCGCCAAGTGGGAAGGGGTGGTTTTGAGGCTGAAGGCAGCAGGAAAGCCTGCAGCCCCCAGGTGTGTGGGGCTACGCAAGCGGTTCCCAAAGAGCTTTAGAACAAGGCATAGTTTTCCCTGCTGGCTCTTTGGGCGTGGGACCAGTCTCCAGCCATATGGCCATTTTTGTGCCTGGCGCGGCGCCAAGTGGGAAAGGGTGGTTTTGAGGCTGAAGGCAGCAGGAAAGCCTGCAGCCCCCAGGTGTGTGGGGCTACGCAAGCGGTTCCCAAAGAGCTTTAGAACAAGGCATAGTTTTCCCTGCTGGCTCTTTGGGCGTGGGACCAGTCTCCAGACATATGGCCATTTTTCTGCCTGGCGTGACGCCATGTGGGAAATAGAGGTTTTGAGGCTGAAGGCAGCAGGAAAGCCTGCAGCCCCCAGATGTGTGGGGCTACGCAAGCGGTTCCCAAAGAGCTTTAGAACAAGGCATAGTTTTCCCTGCTGGCTCTTTGGGAAAGGGACCGGTCTCCAGACATATGGCCATTTTTGGGCCTGGCACGGGGCCAAGTGGGAAAGGGTGGTTTTGAGGCTGAAGGCAGCAGGAAAGCCTGCAGCCCCCAGGAGTGTGGGGCTACGCAAGCGGTTCCCAAAGAGCTTTAGAACAAGGCATAGTTTTCCCTGCTGGCTCTTTGGGCGTGGGACCAGTCTCCAGACATATGGCCATTTTTGTGCCTGGCGCGGCGCCAAGTGGGAAAGGGTGGTTTTGAAGCTGAAGGCAGCAGGAAAGCCTGCAGCCCCCAGGTTTTTGGGGCTACGCAAGCGGTTCCCAAAGAGCTTTAGAACAAGGCATAGTTTTCCCTGCTGGCTCTTTGGGAAAGGGACCAGTCTCCAGACATATGGCCATTTTTGTGCCTGGCGTGGCGCCATGTGGGAAAGGGTGGTTTTTAGGCTGAAGGCAGCAGGAAAGCCTGCAGCCCCCAGTTTGTGTGGGGCTACGCAAGCGGTTCCCAAAGAGCTTTAGAACAAGGCATAGTTTTCCCTGCTGGCTCTTTGGGCGTGGGACCAGTCTCCAGACATATGGCCATTTTTGGGCCTGGCGCATCGCCAAGTGGGAAAGGGTGGTTTTGAGGCTGAAAGCGCAAGAAAAGCCTGCAGCCCCCAGTTTCTGTGGGGCTATGCAAGCGGTTCCCAAAGAGCTTTAGAATAAGGCATAGTTTTCCCTGCTGGCTCTTTGGGCGTGGGACCAGCCTCCAGACATATGGCCATTTTTGGGCCTGGCGCGGTGCCAAGTGCGAAAGGGTTCTTCTGAGGCTGAAGAGAGCAGGAAAGCCTGCAGCCCCCAGGTGTGTGGGGCTACGCAAGCGGTTCCCAAAGAGCTTTAGAACAAGGCATAGTTTTCCATGCTGGCTCTTTGGGCGTGGGACCAACCTCCAGACATATGGCCATTTTTGGGCGTGGCGCGGCGTTAAGTGGGAAAGGGTGGTTTTGAGGCTGAAGGCAGCAGGAAAGCCTGCAGCCCCCAGTTTGTGTGGGGCTACGCAAGCGGTTCCCAAAGAGCTTTAGAACAAGGCATAGTTTTCCCTGCTGGCTCTTTGGGCGTGGGACCAGCCTCCAGACATATGTCCATTTTTGGGCCTGGCGTGACGCCATGAGGGAAAGGGTGGTTTTGAGGCTGAAAGCGTGAGAAAAGCCTGCAGCCCCCAGGTGTGTGGGGCTACGCAAGCGGTTCCCAAAGAGCTTTAGAACAAGGCATAGTTTTCCCTGCTGGCTCTTTGGGCATGGAACCAATCTCCAGACATATGGCCATTTTTGGGCGTGGCGCGGCGTTAAGTGGGAAAGGGTGGTTTTGAGGCTGAAGGCAGCAGGAAAGCCTGCAGCCCCCAGGTGTGTGGGGCTACGCAAGCGGTTCCCAAAGAGCTTTAGAACAAGGCATAGTTTTCCCTGCTGGCTCTTTGGGCGTGGGACCAGTCTCCAGACATATGGCCATTTTTGTGGCTGGCGCGGCGCCAAGTGGGAAAGGGTGCTTTTGAGGCTGAAGGCAGCAGGAAAGCCTGCAGCCCGCAGGTGTGTGGGGCTACGCAAGAGGTTCCCAAAGAGCTTTAGAACAAGGCATAGTTTTCCCTGCTGGCTCTTTGGGCGTGGGACCAGTCTCCAGACATATGGCCATTTTTGGGCCTGGCGCGGCGCCAAGTGCGAAAGGGTGGTTTTGAGGCTGAAGGCATCAGGAAAGCCTGCAGCCCCCAGGTGTGTGGGGCTACGCAAGCGGTTCCCAAAGAGCTTTAGAACAAGGCATAGTTTTCCCTGCTGGCTCTTTGGGCGTGGGACCAGTCTCCAGACATATGGCCATTTTTGGGCCTGGCGCATCGCCAAGTGGGAAATGGTGGTTTTGAGGCTGAAAGCGCAAGAAAAGCCTGCAGCCCCCAGGTGTGTGGGGCTACGCCAGCGGTTCCCAAAGAGCTTTAGAATAAGACATATTTTTCCCTGCTGGCTCTTTGGGCGTGGGACCAGTCTCCAGATATATGGCCATTTTTGGGCCTGGCGCGGCGCCAAGTGCGAAAGGGTTCTTCTGAGGCTGAAGAGAGCAGGAAAGCCTGCAGCCCCCAGGTGTGTGGGGCTACGCAAGCGGTTCCCAAAGAGCTTTAGAACAAGGCATAGTTTTCCCTGCTGGCTCTTTGGGCGTGGGACCAGTCTCCAGCCATATGGCCATTTTTGTGCCTGGCGCGGCGCCAAGTGGGAAAGGGTGGTTTTGAGGCTGAAGGCAGCAGGAAAGCCTGCAGCCCCCAGGTGTGTGGGGCTACGCAAGCGGTTCCCAAAGAGCTTTAGAACAAGGCATAGTTTTCCCTGCTGGCTCTTTGGGCGTGGGACCAGTCTCCAGACATATGGCCATTTTTGGGCCTGGCGCGGCGCCAAGTGGAAAAGCGTGCTTTTGAGGCTGAAGAGAGCAGGAAAGCCTGCAGCCCCCAGGTGTGTGGGGCTACGCAAGAGGTTCCCAAAGAGCTTTAGTACAAGGCATAGTTTTCCCTGCTGGCTCTTTGGGCGTGGGACCAACCTCCAGACATATGGCCATTTTTCTGCCTGGCGTGACGCCATGTGGGAAAGAGAGGTTTTGAGGCTAAAAGCACGAGTAAAGGCTGCAGCCCCCAGGTCCGTGGGGCTACGCAAGCGGTTCCCAAAGAGCTTTAGAACAAGGCATAGTTTTCCCTGCTGGCTCTTTGGGAAAGGGACCGGTCTCCAGACACATGGCCATTTTTGGGCCTGGCACGGCGCCAAGTGGGAAGGGGTGGTTTTGAGGCTGAAGGCAGCAGGAAAGCCTGCAGCCCCCAGGTGTGTGGGGCTACGCAAGCGGTTCCCAAAGAGCTTTAGAACAAGGCATAGTTTTCCCTGCTGGCTCTTTGGGCGTGGGACCAGTCTCCAGCCATATGGCCATTTTTGTGCCTGGCGCGGCGCCAAGTGGGAAAGGGTGGTTTTGAGGCTGAAGGCAGCAGGAAAGCCTGCAGCCCCCAGGTGTGTGGGGCTACGCAAGCGGTTCCCAAAGAGCTTTAGAACAAGGCATAGTTTTCCCTGCTGGCTCTTTGGGCGTGGGACCAGTCTCCAGACATATGGCCATTTTTCTGCCTGGCGTGACGCCATGTGGGAAATAGAGGTTTTGAGGCTGAAGGCAGCAGGAAAGCCTGCAGCCCCCAGATGTGTGGGGCTACGCAAGCGGTTCCCAAAGAGCTTTAGAACAAGGCATAGTTTTCCCTGCTGGCTCTTTGGGAAAGGGACCGGTCTCCAGACATATGGCCATTTTTGGGCCTGGCACGGGGCCAAGTGGGAAAGGGTGGTTTTGAGGCTGAAGGCAGCAGGAAAGCCTGCAGCCCCCAGGAGTGTGGGGCTACGCAAGCGGTTCCCAAAGAGCTTTAGAACAAGGCATAGTTTTCCCTGCTGGCTCTTTGGGCGTGGGACCAGTCTCCAGACATATGGCCATTTTTGTGCCTGGCGCGGCGCCAAGTGGGAAAGGGTGGTTTTGAAGCTGAAGGCAGCAGGAAAGCCTGCAGCCCCCAGGTTTTTGGGGCTACGCAAGCGGTTCCCAAAGAGCTTTAGAACAAGGCATAGTTTTCCCTGCTGGCTCTTTGGGAAAGGGACCAGTCTCCAGACATATGGCCATTTTTGTGCCTGGCGTGGCGCCATGTGGGAAAGGGTGGTTTTTAGGCTGAAGGCAGCAGGAAAGCCTGCAGCCCCCAGTTTGTGTGGGGCTACGCAAGCGGTTCCCAAAGAGCTTTAGAACAAGGCATAGTTTTCCCTGCTGGCTCTTTGGGCGTGGGACCAGTCTCCAGACATATGGCCATTTTTGGGCCTGGCGCATCGCCAAGTGGGAAAGGGTGGTTTTGAGGCTGAAAGCGCAAGAAAAGCCTGCAGCCCCCAGTTTCTGTGGGGCTATGCAAGCGGTTCCCAAAGAGCTTTAGAATAAGGCATAGTTTTCCCTGCTGGCTCTTTGGGCGTGGGACCAGCCTCCAGACATATGGCCATTTTTGGGCCTGGCGCGGTGCCAAGTGCGAAAGGGTTCTTCTGAGGCTGAAGAGAGCAGGAAAGCCTGCAGCCCCCAGGTGTGTGGGGCTACGCAAGCGGTTCCCAAAGAGCTTTAGAACAAGGCATAGTTTTCCATGCTGGCTCTTTGGGCGTGGGACCAACCTCCAGACATATGGCCATTTTTGGGCGTGGCGCGGCGTTAAGTGGGAAAGGGTGGTTTTGAGGCTGAAGGCAGCAGGAAAGCCTGCAGCCCCCAGTTTGTGTGGGGCTACGCAAGCGGTTCCCAAAGAGCTTTAGAACAAGGCATAGTTTTCCCTGCTGGCTCTTTGGGCGTGGGACCAGCCTCCAGACATATGTCCATTTTTGGGCCTGGCGTGACGCCATGAGGGAAAGGGTGGTTTTGAGGCTGAAAGCGTGAGAAAAGCCTGCAGCCCCCAGGTGTGTGGGGCTACGCAAGCGGTTCCCAAAGAGCTTTAGAACAAGGCATAGTTTTCCCTGCTGGCTCTTTGGGCATGGAACCAATCTCCAGACATATGGCCATTTTTGGGCGTGGCGCGGCGTTAAGTGGGAAAGGGTGGTTTTGAGGCTGAAGGCAGCAGGAAAGCCTGCAGCCCCCAGGTGTGTGGGGCTACGCAAGCGGTTCCCAAAGAGCTTTAGAACAAGGCATAGTTTTCCCTGCTGGCTCTTTGGGCGTGGGACCAGTCTCCAGACATATGGCCATTTTTGGGCCTGGCGCGGCGCCAATTGGGAAAGGGTGGTTTTGAAGCTGAAGGCAGCAGGAAAGCCTGCAGCCCCCAGGTGTGTGGGGCTACGCAAGCGGTTCCCAAAGAGCTTTAGAACAAGGCATAGTTTTCCCTGCTGGCTCTTTGGGCGTGGGACCAGTCTCCAGACATATGGCCATTTTTGGGCCTGGCGCGGCGCCAAGTGGGAAAGGGTGGTTTTGAAGCTGAAGGCAGCAGGAAAGCCTGCAGCCCCCAGGTGTGTGGGGCTACGCAAGCGGTTCCCAAAGAGCTTTAGAACAAGGCATAGTTTTCCCTGCTGGCTCTTTGGGCGTGGGACCAGTCTCCAGACATATGGCCATTTTTGTGCCTGGCGTGGCGCCATGTGGGAAAGGGTGGTTTTGAGGCTGAAGGCAGCAGGAAAGCCTGCAGCCCCCAGGTGTGTGGGGCTACGCAAGCGGTTCCCAAAGAGCTTTAGAACAAGGCATAGTTTTCCCTGCTGGCTCTTTGGGCGTGGGACCAATCTCCAGAAATATGGCCATTTTTGTGGCTGGCGCGGCGCCAAGTGGGAAAGGGTGGTTTTGAGGCTGAAGGCAGCAGGAAAGCCTGCAGCCCGCAGGTGTGTGGGGCTACGCAAGCGGTTCCCAAAGAGCTTTAGAACAAGGCATAGTTTTCCCTGCTGGCTCTTTGGGAAAGGGACCAGTCTCCAGACATATGGCCATTTTTGGGCCTGGCGCAGCGCCAAGTGGGAAAGGGTGGTTTTGAGGCTGAAGGCAGCAGGAAAGCCTGCAGCCCCCATTTTGTGTGGGGCTACGCAAGCGGTTCCCAAAGAGCTTTAGAACAAGGCATAGTTTTCCCTGCTGGCTCTTTGGGAAAGGGATCAATCTCCAGACATATGGCCATTTTTGGGCCTGGCGCGGCGCCAAGTGGGAAAGGGTGCTTTTGAGCCTGAAGAGAGCAGGAAAGCCTGCAGCCCCCAGGTGTGTGGGGCTACGCAAGCGGTTCCCCAAGAGCTTTAGAACAAGGCATAGTTTTCCCTGCTGGCTCTTTGGGTGTGGGACCAGTCTCCAGACATATGGCCATTTTTGGGCCTGGCGCATCGCCAAGTGGGAAAGGGTGGTTTTGAGGCTGAAAGCGCGAGAAAAGCCTGCAGCCCCCAGTTTGTGTGGGGCTACGCAAGCGGTTCCCAAAGAGCTTTAGAATAAGGCATAGTTTTCCCTGCTGGCTCTTTGGGCGTGGGACCAGTCTCCAGACATATGGCCATTTTTGGGCCTGGCGCGGCGCCAAGTGGGAAAGGGTGGTTTTGAGGCTGAAGGCAGCAGGAAAGCCTGCAGCCCCCAGGTGTGTGGGGCTACGCAAGCGGTTCCCAAAGAGCTTTAGAACAAGGCATAGTTTTCCCTGCTGGCTCTTTGGGCGTGGGACCAGTCTCCAGACATATGGCCATTTTTGGGCCTGGAGCGGGACCAAGTGGGAAAGGGTGGTTTTGAGGCTGAAGGCAGCAGGAAAGCCTGCAGCCCCCAGGTGTGTGGGGCTACGCAAGCGGTTCCCAAAGAGCTTTAGAACAAGGCATAGTTTTCCCTGCTGGCTCTTTGGGCGTGGGACCAACCTCCAGACATATGGCCATTTTTGTGCCTGGCGTGACGCCATGTGGGAAAGGGTGGTTTTGAGGCTGAAAGCGCGAGAAAAGCCTGCAGCCCCCAGGTGTGTGGGGCTACGCAAGCGGTTCCCAAAGAGCTTTAGAACAAGGCATAGTTTTCCCTGCTGGGTCTTTGGGCGTGGGACCAGTCTCCAGACATATGGCCATTTTTGGGCCTGGCACGGGGCCAAGTGGGAAAGAGTGGTTTTGAGGCTGAAGGCAGCAGGAAAGCCTGCAGCCCCCAGGTGTGTGGGGCTACGCAAGCGGTTCCCAAAGTGCTTTAGAACAAGGCATAGTTTTCCCTGCTGGCTCTTTGGGCGTGGGACCAATCTCCAGAAATATGGCCATATTTATGCCTGGCTTGGCGCCAAGTGGGAAAGGGTGCTTTTGAGGCTGAAGAGAGCAGGAAAGCCTGCATCCCCCAGGTGTGTGGGGCTACGCAAGCGGTTCCCAAAGAGCTTTAGAACAAGGCATAGTTTTCCCTGCTGGCTCTTTGGGCGTGGGACCAACCTCCAGACATATGGCCATTTTTGTGCCTGGCGTGACGCCATGTGGGAAAGGGTGGTTTTGAGGCTGAAGGCAGCAGGAAAGCCTGCAGCCCCCAGGTCTGTGGGGTCACGCAAGTGGTTCCCAAAGAACTTTAGAACAAGGCATAGTTTTCCCTGCTGGCTCTTTGGGCGTGGGACCAGTCTCCAGACATATGGCCATTTTTGGTCCTGGAGCAGCGCCAAGTGGGAAAGGGTGGTTTTGAGGCTGAAAGCGCGAGAAAAGCCTGCAGCCCCCAGTTTGTGTGGGGCTACGCAAGCGGTTCCCAAAGAGCTTTAGAACAAGGCATAGTTTTCCCTGCTGGCTCTTTGGGCGTGGGACCAGTCTCCAGACATATGGCCATTTTTGGGCCTGGCGCATCGCCAAGTGGGAAAGGGTGGTTTTGAGGCTGAAAGCGCAAGAAAAGCCTGCAGCCCCCAGTTTCTGTGGGGCTATGCAAGCGGTTCCCAAAGAGCTTTAGAATAAGGCATAGTTTTCCCTGCTGGCTCTTTGGGCGTGGGACCAGCCTCCAGACATATGGCCATTTTTGGGCCTGGCGCGGTGCCAAGTGCGAAAGGGTTCTTCTGAGGCTGAAGAGAGCAGGAAAGCCTGCAGCCCCCAGGTGTGTGGGGCTACGCAAGCGGTTCCCAAAGAGCTTTAGAACAAGGCATAGTTTTCCATGCTGGCTCTTTGGGCGTGGGACCAACCTCCAGACATATGGCCATTTTTGGGCGTGGCGCGGCGTTAAGTGGGAAAGGGTGGTTTTGAGGCTGAAGGCAGCAGGAAAGCCTGCAGCCCCCAGTTTGTGTGGGGCTACGCAAGCGGTTCCCAAAGAGCTTTAGAACAAGGCATAGTTTTCCCTGCTGGCTCTTTGGGCGTGGGACCAGCCTCCAGACATATGTCCATTTTTGGGCCTGGCGTGACGCCATGAGGGAAAGGGTGGTTTTGAGGCTGAAAGCGTGAGAAAAGCCTGCAGCCCCCAGGTGTGTGGGGCTACGCAAGCGGTTCCCAAAGAGCTTTAGAACAAGGCATAGTTTTCCCTGCTGGCTCTTTGGGCATGGAACCAATCTCCAGACATATGGCCATTTTTGGGCGTGGCGCGGCGTTAAGTGGGAAAGGGTGGTTTTGAGGCTGAAGGCAGCAGGAAAGCCTGCAGCCCCCAGGTGTGTGGGGCTACGCAAGCGGTTCCCAAAGAGCTTTAGAACAAGGCATAGTTTTCCCTGCTGGCTCTTTGGGCGTGGGACCAGTCTCCAGACATATGGCCATTTTTGTGGCTGGCGCGGCGCCAAGTGGGAAAGGGTGCTTTTGAGGCTGAAGGCAGCAGGAAAGCCTGCAGCCCGCAGGTGTGTGGGGCTACGCAAGAGGTTCCCAAAGAGCTTTAGAACAAGGCATAGTTTTCCCTGCTGGCTCTTTGGGCGTGGGACCAGTCTCCAGACATATGGCCATTTTTGGGCCTGGCGCGGCGCCAAGTGCGAAAGGGTGGTTTTGAGGCTGAAGGCATCAGGAAAGCCTGCAGCCCCCAGGTGTGTGGGGCTACGCAAGCGGTTCCCAAAGAGCTTTAGAACAAGGCATAGTTTTCCCTGCTGGCTCTTTGGGCGTGGGACCAGTCTCCAGACATATGGCCATTTTTGGGCCTGGCGCATCGCCAAGTGGGAAATGGTGGTTTTGAGGCTGAAAGCGCAAGAAAAGCCTGCAGCCCCCAGGTGTGTGGGGCTACGCCAGCGGTTCCCAAAGAGCTTTAGAATAAGACATATTTTTCCCTGCTGGCTCTTTGGGCGTGGGACCAGTCTCCAGATATATGGCCATTTTTGGGCCTGGCGCGGCGCCAAGTGCGAAAGGGTTCTTCTGAGGCTGAAGAGAGCAGGAAAGCCTGCAGCCCCCAGGTGTGTGGGGCTACGCAAGCGGTTCCCAAAGAGCTTTAGAACAAGGCATAGTTTTCCCTGCTGGCTCTTTGGGCGTGGGACCAGTCTCCAGCCATATGGCCATTTTTGTGCCTGGCGCGGCGCCAAGTGGGAAAGGGTGGTTTTGAGGCTGAAGGCAGCAGGAAAGCCTGCAGCCCCCAGGTGTGTGGGGCTACGCAAGCGGTTCCCAAAGAGCTTTAGAACAAGGCATAGTTTTCCCTGCTGGCTCTTTGGGCGTGGGACCAGTCTCCAGACATATGGCCATTTTTGGGCCTGGCGCGGCGCCAAGTGGAAAAGCGTGCTTTTGAGGCTGAAGAGAGCAGGAAAGCCTGCAGCCCCCAGGTGTGTGGGGCTACGCAAGAGGTTCCCAAAGAGCTTTAGTACAAGGCATAGTTTTCCCTGCTGGCTCTTTGGGCGTGGGACCAACCTCCAGACATATGGCCATTTTTCTGCCTGGCGTGACGCCATGTGGGAAAGAGAGGTTTTGAGGCTAAAAGCACGAGTAAAGGCTGCAGCCCCCAGGTCCGTGGGGCTACGCAAGCGGTTCCCAAAGAGCTTTAGAACAAGGCATAGTTTTCCCTGCTGGCTCTTTGGGAAAGGGACCGGTCTCCAGACACATGGCCATTTTTGGGCCTGGCACGGCGCCAAGTGGGAAGGGGTGGTTTTGAGGCTGAAGGCAGCAGGAAAGCCTGCAGCCCCCAGGTGTGTGGGGCTACGCAAGCGGTTCCCAAAGAGCTTTAGAACAAGGCATAGTTTTCCCTGCTGGCTCTTTGGGCGTGGGACCAGTCTCCAGCCATATGGCCATTTTTGTGCCTGGCGCGGCGCCAAGTGGGAAAGGGTGGTTTTGAGGCTGAAGGCAGCAGGAAAGCCTGCAGCCCCCAGGTGTGTGGGGCTACGCAAGCGGTTCCCAAAGAGCTTTAGAACAAGGCATAGTTTTCCCTGCTGGCTCTTTGGGCGTGGGACCAGTCTCCAGACATATGGCCATTTTTCTGCCTGGCGTGACGCCATGTGGGAAATAGAGGTTTTGAGGCTGAAGGCAGCAGGAAAGCCTGCAGCCCCCAGATGTGTGGGGCTACGCAAGCGGTTCCCAAAGAGCTTTAGAACAAGGCATAGTTTTCCCTGCTGGCTCTTTGGGAAAGGGACCGGTCTCCAGACATATGGCCATTTTTGGGCCTGGCACGGGGCCAAGTGGGAAAGGGTGGTTTTGAGGCTGAAGGCAGCAGGAAAGCCTGCAGCCCCCAGGAGTGTGGGGCTACGCAAGCGGTTCCCAAAGAGCTTTAGAACAAGGCATAGTTTTCCCTGCTGGCTCTTTGGGCGTGGGACCAGTCTCCAGACATATGGCCATTTTTGTGCCTGGCGCGGCGCCAAGTGGGAAAGGGTGGTTTTGAAGCTGAAGGCAGCAGGAAAGCCTGCAGCCCCCAGGTTTTTGGGGCTACGCAAGCGGTTCCCAAAGAGCTTTAGAACAAGGCATAGTTTTCCCTGCTGGCTCTTTGGGAAAGGGACCAGTCTCCAGACATATGGCCATTTTTGTGCCTGGCGTGGCGCCATGTGGGAAAGGGTGGTTTTTAGGCTGAAGGCAGCAGGAAAGCCTGCAGCCCCCAGTTTGTGTGGGGCTACGCAAGCGGTTCCCAAAGAGCTTTAGAACAAGGCATAGTTTTCCCTGCTGGCTCTTTGGGCGTGGGACCAGTCTCCAGACATATGGCCATTTTTGGGCCTGGCGCATCGCCAAGTGGGAAAGGGTGGTTTTGAGGCTGAAAGCGCAAGAAAAGCCTGCAGCCCCCAGTTTCTGTGGGGCTATGCAAGCGGTTCCCAAAGAGCTTTAGAATAAGGCATAGTTTTCCCTGCTGGCTCTTTGGGCGTGGGACCAGCCTCCAGACATATGGCCATTTTTGGGCCTGGCGCGGTGCCAAGTGCGAAAGGGTTCTTCTGAGGCTGAAGAGAGCAGGAAAGCCTGCAGCCCCCAGGTGTGTGGGGCTACGCAAGCGGTTCCCAAAGAGCTTTAGAACAAGGCATAGTTTTCCATGCTGGCTCTTTGGGCGTGGGACCAACCTCCAGACATATGGCCATTTTTGGGCGTGGCGCGGCGTTAAGTGGGAAAGGGTGGTTTTGAGGCTGAAGGCAGCAGGAAAGCCTGCAGCCCCCAGTTTGTGTGGGGCTACGCAAGCGGTTCCCAAAGAGCTTTAGAACAAGGCATAGTTTTCCCTGCTGGCTCTTTGGGCGTGGGACCAGCCTCCAGACATATGTCCATTTTTGGGCCTGGCGTGACGCCATGAGGGAAAGGGTGGTTTTGAGGCTGAAAGCGTGAGAAAAGCCTGCAGCCCCCAGGTGTGTGGGGCTACGCAAGCGGTTCCCAAAGAGCTTTAGAACAAGGCATAGTTTTCCCTGCTGGCTCTTTGGGCATGGAACCAATCTCCAGACATATGGCCATTTTTGGGCGTGGCGCGGCGTTAAGTGGGAAAGGGTGGTTTTGAGGCTGAAGGCAGCAGGAAAGCCTGCAGCCCCCAGGTGTGTGGGGCTACGCAAGCGGTTCCCAAAGAGCTTTAGAACAAGGCATAGTTTTCCCTGCTGGCTCTTTGGGCGTGGGACCAGTCTCCAGACATATGGCCATTTTTGGGCCTGGCGCGGCGCCAATTGGGAAAGGGTGGTTTTGAAGCTGAAGGCAGCAGGAAAGCCTGCAGCCCCCAGGTGTGTGGGGCTACGCAAGCGGTTCCCAAAGAGCTTTAGAACAAGGCATAGTTTTCCCTGCTGGCTCTTTGGGCGTGGGACCAGTCTCCAGACATATGGCCATTTTTGGGCCTGGCGCGGCGCCAAGTGGGAAAGGGTGGTTTTGAAGCTGAAGGCAGCAGGAAAGCCTGCAGCCCCCAGGTGTGTGGGGCTACGCAAGCGGTTCCCAAAGAGCTTTAGAACAAGGCATAGTTTTCCCTGCTGGCTCTTTGGGCGTGGGACCAGTCTCCAGACATATGGCCATTTTTGTGCCTGGCGTGGCGCCATGTGGGAAAGGGTGGTTTTGAGGCTGAAGGCAGCAGGAAAGCCTGCAGCCCCCAGGTGTGTGGGGCTACGCAAGCGGTTCCCAAAGAGCTTTAGAACAAGGCATAGTTTTCCCTGCTGGCTCTTTGGGCGTGGGACCAATCTCCAGAAATATGGCCATTTTTGTGGCTGGCGCGGCGCCAAGTGGGAAAGGGTGGTTTTGAGGCTGAAGGCAGCAGGAAAGCCTGCAGCCCGCAGGTGTGTGGGGCTACGCAAGCGGTTCCCAAAGAGCTTTAGAACAAGGCATAGTTTTCCCTGCTGGCTCTTTGGGAAAGGGACCAGTCTCCAGACATATGGCCATTTTTGGGCCTGGCGCAGCGCCAAGTGGGAAAGGGTGGTTTTGAGGCTGAAGGCAGCAGGAAAGCCTGCAGCCCCCATTTTGTGTGGGGCTACGCAAGCGGTTCCCAAAGAGCTTTAGAACAAGGCATAGTTTTCCCTGCTGGCTCTTTGGGAAAGGGATCAATCTCCAGACATATGGCCATTTTTGGGCCTGGCGCGGCGCCAAGTGGGAAAGGGTGCTTTTGAGCCTGAAGAGAGCAGGAAAGCCTGCAGCCCCCAGGTGTGTGGGGCTACGCAAGCGGTTCCCCAAGAGCTTTAGAACAAGGCATAGTTTTCCCTGCTGGCTCTTTGGGTGTGGGACCAGTCTCCAGACATATGGCCATTTTTGGGCCTGGCGCATCGCCAAGTGGGAAAGGGTGGTTTTGAGGCTGAAAGCGCGAGAAAAGCCTGCAGCCCCCAGTTTGTGTGGGGCTACGCAAGCGGTTCCCAAAGAGCTTTAGAATAAGGCATAGTTTTCCCTGCTGGCTCTTTGGGCGTGGGACCAGTCTCCAGACATATGGCCATTTTTGGGCCTGGCGCGGCGCCAAGTGGGAAAGGGTGGTTTTGAGGCTGAAGGCAGCAGGAAAGCCTGCAGCCCCCAGGTGTGTGGGGCTACGCAAGCGGTTCCCAAAGAGCTTTAGAACAAGGCATAGTTTTCCCTGCTGGCTCTTTGGGCGTGGGACCAGTCTCCAGACATATGGCCATTTTTGGGCCTGGAGCGGGACCAAGTGGGAAAGGGTGGTTTTGAGGCTGAAGGCAGCAGGAAAGCCTGCAGCCCCCAGGTGTGTGGGGCTACGCAAGCGGTTCCCAAAGAGCTTTAGAACAAGGCATAGTTTTCCCTGCTGGCTCTTTGGGCGTGGGACCAACCTCCAGACATATGGCCATTTTTGTGCCTGGCGTGACGCCATGTGGGAAAGGGTGGTTTTGAGGCTGAAAGCGCGAGAAAAGCCTGCAGCCCCCAGGTGTGTGGGGCTACGCAAGCGGTTCCCAAAGAGCTTTAGAACAAGGCATAGTTTTCCCTGCTGGGTCTTTGGGCGTGGGACCAGTCTCCAGACATATGGCCATTTTTGGGCCTGGCACGGGGCCAAGTGGGAAAGGGTGGTTTTGAGGCTGAAGGCAGCAGGAAAGCCTGCAGCCCCCAGGTGTGTGGGGCTACGCAAGCGGTTCCCAAAGTGCTTTAGAACAAGGCATAGTTTTCCCTGCTGGCTCTTTGGGCGTGGGACCAATCTCCAGAAATATGGCCATATTTATGCCTGGCTTGGCGCCAAGTGGGAAAGGGTGCTTTTGAGGCTGAAGAGAGCAGGAAAGCCTGCATCCCCCAGGTGTGTGGGGCTACGCAAGCGGTTCCCAAAGAGCTTTAGAACAAGGCATAGTTTTCCCTGCTGGCTCTTTGGGCGTGGGACCAACCTCCAGACATATGGCCATTTTTGTGCCTGGCGTGACGCCATGTGGGAAAGGGTGGTTTTGAGGCTGAAGGCAGCAGGAAAGCCTGCAGCCCCCAGGTCTGTGGGGTCACGCAAGTGGTTCCCAAAGAACTTTAGAACAAGGCATAGTTTTCCCTGCTGGCTCTTTGGGCGTGGGACCAGTCTCCAGACATATGGCCATTTTTGGTCCTGGAGCAGCGCCAAGTGGGAAAGGGTGGTTTTGAGGCTGAAAGCGCGAGAAAAGCCTGCAGCCCCCAGTTTGTGTGGGGCTACGCAAGCGGTTCCCAAAGAGCTTTAGAACAAGGCATAGTTTTCCCTGCTGGCTCTTTGGGCGTGGGACCAGTCTCCAGACATATGACCATTTTTGGGCCTCGCGCGGCGCCAAGTGGGAAAGGGTGGTTTTGAGGCTGAAGGCAGCAGGAAAGCCTGCAGCCCCCAGGTCTGTGGGGTCACGCAAGTGGTTCCCAAAGAACTTTAGAACAAGGCATAGTTTTCCCTGCTGGCTCTTTGGGCGTGGGACCAGTCTCCAGACATATGGCCATTTTTGGTCCTGGAGCAGCGCCAAGTGGGAAAGGGTGGTTTTGAGGCTGAAAGCGCGAGAAAAGCATGCAGCCCCCAGTTTGTGTGGGGCTACGCAAGCGGTTCCCAAAGAGCTTTAGAACAAGGCATAGTTTTCCCTGCTGGCTCTTTGGGCGTGGGACCAGTCTCCAGACATATGACCGTTTTTGGGCCTCGCGCGGCGCCAAGTGGGAAAGGGTGGTTTTGAGGCTGAAGTCAGCAGGAAAGCCTGCAGCCCCCAGGTGTGTGGGGCTACGCAAGCGGTTCCCAAAGAGCTTTAGAACAAGGCATAGTTTTCCCTGCTGGCTCTTTGGGCGTGGGACCAGTCTCCAGACATATGGCCATTTTTGGGCCTGGCGTGGACCAAGTGCGAAAGGGTGGTTTTGAGGCTGAAGGCAGCAGGAAAGCCTGCAGCCCCCAGGTGTGTGGGGCTACGCAAGCGGTTCCCAAAGAGCTTTAGAACAAGGGATAGTTTTCCCTGCTGGCTCTTTGGGCGTGGGACCAGTCTCCAGACATATGGCCATTTTTGTGCCTGGCGTGACGCCATGTGGGAAAGGGTGGTTTTGAGGCTGAAGGCAGCAGGAAAGCCTGCAGCCCCCAGGTGTGTGGGGCTACGCAAGCGGTTCCCAAAGAGCTTTAGAACAAGGCATAGTTTTCCCTGCTGGCTCTTTGGGCGTGGGACCAGTCTCCAGACACATGGCCATTTTTCTGCCTGGCACGGGGCCGAGTGCGAAAGCGTGCTTTTGAGGCTGAAGAGAGCAGGAAAGCTTGCAGCCCCCAGGTGTGTGGGGCTACGCAAGCGGTTCCCAAAGAGCTTTAGAACAAGGCATAGTTTTCCCTGCTGGCTCTTTGGGCGTGGGACCAACCTCCAGCCATATGGCCATTTTTGTGCCTGGCGTGACGCCATGAGGGAAAGGGTGGTTTTGAGGCTGAAGGCAGCAGGAAAGCCTGCAGCCCCCAGGTGTGTGGGGCTACGCAAGCGGTTCCCAAAGAGCTTTAGAACAAGGCATAGTTTTCCCTGCTGGCTCTTTGGGCGTGGGACCAATCTCCAGACATATGGCCATTTTTGGGCCTGGCGCGGCGCCAAGTGGGAAAGGGTGGTTTTGAGGCTGAAGGCTGCAGGAAAGCCTGCAGCCCCCAGGTGTGTGGGGCTACGCAAGAGGTTCCCAAAGAGCTTTAGAACAAGGCATCGTTTTCCCTGCTGGCTCTTTGGGCGTGGGACCAATCCCCAGATATATGGCCATTTTTGGGTTTGGCGCGGCGCCATGTGGGAAAGGGTGGTTTTGAGGCTGAAGGCAGCAGGAAAGCCTGCAGCCCCCAGGAGTTTGGGGCTACGCAAGTGGTTCCCAAAGAGCTTTAGAACAAGGCATAGTTTTCCCTGCTGGCTCTTTGGGCGTGGGACCAGTCTCCAGACATATGGCCATTTTGTGCCTTGCGTGACGCCAAGTGGGAAAGGGTGGTTTTGAGGCTGAAGGCAGCAGGAAAGCCTGCAGCCCCCAGGTGTGTGGGGCTACGCAAGCGGTTCCCAAAGAGCTTTAGAACAAGGCATAGTTTTCCCTGCTGGCTCTTTGGGCGTGGGACCAGTCTCCAGACATATGGCCATTTTTGTGCATGGCGCGGGGCCATGTGGGAAAGGGTGGTTTTGAGGCTGAAGGCAGCAGGAAAGCCTGCAGCCCCCAGGTGTGTGGGGCTACGCAAGCGGTTCCCAAAGAGCTTTAGAACAAGGCATAGTTTTCCCTGCTGGCTCTTTGGGCGTGGGACCAGTCTCCAGACGTATGGCCATTTTTGGGCCTGGCGTGACGCCATGAGGGAAAGGGTGGTTTTGAGGCTGAAGGCAGCAGGAAAGCCTGCAGCCCCCAGGTGTGTGGGGCTACGCAAGCGGTTCCCAAAGAGCTTTAGAACAAGGCATAGTTTTCCCTGCTGGCTCTTTGGGCGTGGGACCAGTCTCCAGACATATGGCCATTTTTCTGCCTGGCACGGGGCCGAGTGCGAAAGCGTGCTTTTGAGGCTGAAGAGAGCAGGAAAGCCTGCAGCCCCCAGGTGTGTGGGGCTACGCAAGCGGTTCCCAAAGAGCTTTAGAACAAGGCATAGTTTTCCCTGCTGGCTCTTTGGGCGTGGGACCAACCTCCAGACATATGGCCATTTTTGTGCCTGGCGTGACGCCATGAGGGAAAGGGTGGTTTTGAGGCTGAAGGCAGCAGGAAAGCCTGCAGCCCCCAGGTGTGTGGGGCTACGCAAGCGGTTCCCAAAGAGCTTTAGAACAAGGCATAGTTTTCCCTGCTGGCTCTTTGGGCGTGGGACCAATCTCCAGACATATAGCCATTTTTGGGCCTGGCGCGGCGCCAAGTGGGAAAGGGTGGTTTTGAGGCTGAAGGCTGCAGGAAAGCCTGCAGCCCCCAGGTGTGTGGGGCTACGCAAGCGGTTCCCAAAGAGCTTTAGAACAAGGCATAGTTTTCCCTGCTGGCTCTTTGGGCGTGGGACCAATCTCCAGACATATGGCCATTTTTGGGCCTGGAGCGGCGCCAAGTGGGAAAGGGTGGTTTTGAGGCTGAAGGCTGCAGGAAAGCCTGCAGCCCCCAGGTGTGTGGGGCTACGCAAGAGGTTCCAAAAGGGCTTTAGAACAAGGCATCGTTTTCCCTGCTGGCTCTTTGGGCGTGGGACCAATCCCCAGATATATGGCCATTTTTGGGTTTGGCGCGACGCCATGTGGGAAAGGGTGGTTTTGAGGCTGAAGGCAGCAGGAAAGCCTGCAGCCCCCAGGAGTTTGGGGCTACGCAAGTGGTTCCCAAAGAGCTTTAGAACAAGGCATAGTTTTCCCTGCTGGCTCTTTGGGCGTGGGACCAGTCTCCAGACATATGGCCATTTTGTGCCTTGCGTGACGCCAAGTGGGAAAGGGTGGTTTTGAGGCTGAAGGCAGCAGGAAAGCCTGCAGCCCCCAGGTGTGTGGGGCTACGCAAGCGGTTCCCAAAGAGCTTTAGAACAAGGCATAGTTTTCCCTGCTGGCTCTTTGGGCGTGGGACCAGTCTCCAGACATATGGCCATTTTTGTGCCTGGCGTGACGCCATGTGGGAAAGGGTGGTTTTGAGGCTGAAGGCAGCAGGAAAGCCTGCAGCCCCCAGGTGTGTGGGGCTACGCAAGCGGTTCCCAAAGAGCTTTAGAACAAGGCATAGTTTTCCCTGCTGGCTCTTTGGGCGTGGGACCAGTCTCCAGACGTATGGCCATTTTTGGGCCTGGCGTGACGCCATGAGGGAAAGGGTGGTTTTGAGGCTGAAGGCAGCAGGAAAGCCTGCAGCCCCCAGGTGTGTGGGGCTACGCAAGCGGTTCCCAAAGAGCTTTAGAACAAGGCATAGTTTTCCCTGCTGGCTCTTTGGGCGTGGGACCAGTCTCCAGACATATGGCCATTTTTCTGCCTGGCACGGGGCCGAGTGCGAAAGCGTGCTTTTGAGGCTGAAGAGAGCAGGAAAGCCTGCAGCCCCCAGGTGTGTGGGGCTACGCAAGCGGTTCCCAAAGAGCTTTAGAACAAGGCATAGTTTTCCCTGCTGGCTCTTTGGGCGTGGGACCAACCTCCAGACATATGGCTATTTTTGTGCCTGGCGTGACGCCATGAGGGAAAGGGTGGTTTTGAGGCTGAAGGCAGCAGGAAAGCCTGCAGCCCCCAGGTGTGTGGGGCTACGCAAGCGGTTCCCAAAGAGCTTTAGAACAAGGCATAGTTTTCCCTGCTGGCTCTTTGGGCGTGGGACCAATCCCCAGATATATGGCCATTTTTGGGCTTGGCGCGGCGCCATGTGGGAAAGGGTGGTTTTGAGGCTGAAGGCAGCAGGAAAGCCTGCAGCCCCCAGGAGTTTGGGGCTACGCAAGTGGTTCCCAAAGAGCTTTAGAACAAGGCATAGTTTTCCCTGCTGGCTCTTTGGGCGTGGGACCAGTCTCCAGACATATGGCCATTTTGTGCCTTGCGTGACGCCAAGTGGGAAAGGGTGGTTTTGAGGCTGAAGGCAGCAGGAAAGCCTGCAGCCCCCAGGAGTTTGGGGCTACGCAAGCGGTTCCCAAAGAGCTTTAGAACAAGGCATAGTTTTCCCTGCTGGGTCTTTGGGCGTGGGACCAGTCTCCAGACATATGGCCATTTTTGGGCCTGGCACGGGGCCAAGTGGGAAAGGGTGGTTTTGAGGCTGAAGGCAGCAGGAAAGCCTGCAGCCCCCAGGTGTGTGGGGCTACGCAAGCGGTTCCCAAAGTGCTTTAGAACAAGGCATAGTTTTCCCTGCTGGCTCTTTGGGCGTGGGACCAATCTCCAGAAATATGGCCATATTTATGCCTGGCTTGGCGCCAAGTGGGAAAGGGTGCTTTTGAGGCTGAAGAGAGCAGGAAAGCCTGCATCCCCCAGGTGTGTGGGGCTACGCAAGCGGTTCCCAAAGAGCTTTAGAACAAGGCATAGTTTTCCCTGCTGGCTCTTTGGGCGTGGGACCAACCTCCAGACATATGGCCATTTTTGTGCCTGGCGTGACGCCATGTGGGAAAGGGTGGTTTTGAGGCTGAAGGCAGCAGGAAAGCCTGCAGCCCCCAGGTCTGTGGGGTCACGCAAGTGGTTCCCAAAGAACTTTAGAACAAGGCATAGTTTTCCCTGCTGGCTCTTTGGGCGTGGGACCAGTCTCCAGACATATGGCCATTTTTGGTCCTGGAGCAGCGCCAAGTGGGAAAGGGTGGTTTTGAGGCTGAAAGCGCGAGAAAAGCCTGCAGCCCCCAGTTTGTGTGGGGCTACGCAAGCGGTTCCCAAAGAGCTTTAGAACAAGGCATAGTTTTCCCTGCTGGCTCTTTGGGCGTGGGACCAGTCTCCAGACATATGACCATTTTTGGGCCTCGCGCGGCGCCAAGTGGGAAAGGGTGGTTTTGAGGCTGAAGGCAGCAGGAAAGCCTGCAGCCCCCAGGTCTGTGGGGTCACGCAAGTGGTTCCCAAAGAACTTTAGAACAAGGCATAGTTTTCCCTGCTGGCTCTTTGGGCGTGGGACCAGTCTCCAGACATATGGCCATTTTTGGTCCTGGAGCAGCGCCAAGTGGGAAAGGGTGGTTTTGAGGCTGAAAGCGCGAGAAAAGCATGCAGCCCCCAGTTTGTGTGGGGCTACGCAAGCGGTTCCCAAAGAGCTTTAGAACAAGGCATAGTTTTCCCTGCTGGCTCTTTGGGCGTGGGACCAGTCTCCAGACATATGACCGTTTTTGGGCCTCGCGCGGCGCCAAGTGGGAAAGGGTGGTTTTGAGGCTGAAGTCAGCAGGAAAGCCTGCAGCCCCCAGGTGTGTGGGGCTACGCAAGCGGTTCCCAAAGAGCTTTAGAACAAGGCATAGTTTTCCCTGCTGGCTCTTTGGGCGTGGGACCAGTCTCCAGACATATGGCCATTTTTGGGCCTGGCGTGGACCAAGTGCGAAAGGGTGGTTTTGAGGCTGAAGGCAGCAGGAAAGCCTGCAGCCCCCAGGTGTGTGGGGCTACGCAAGCGGTTCCCAAAGAGCTTTAGAACAAGGGATAGTTTTCCCTGCTGGCTCTTTGGGCGTGGGACCAGTCTCCAGACATATGGCCATTTTTGTGCCTGGCGTGACGCCATGTGGGAAAGGGTGGTTTTGAGGCTGAAGGCAGCAGGAAAGCCTGCAGCCCCCAGGTGTGTGGGGCTACGCAAGCGGTTCCCAAAGAGCTTTAGAACAAGGCATAGTTTTCCCTGCTGGCTCTTTGGGCGTGGGACCAGTCTCCAGACACATGGCCATTTTTCTGCCTGGCACGGGGCCGAGTGCGAAAGCGTGCTTTTGAGGCTGAAGAGAGCAGGAAAGCTTGCAGCCCCCAGGTGTGTGGGGCTACGCAAGCGGTTCCCAAAGAGCTTTAGAACAAGGCATAGTTTTCCCTGCTGGCTCTTTGGGCGTGGGACCAACCTCCAGCCATATGGCCATTTTTGTGCCTGGCGTGACGCCATGAGGGAAAGGGTGGTTTTGAGGCTGAAGGCAGCAGGAAAGCCTGCAGCCCCCAGGTGTGTGGGGCTACGCAAGCGGTTCCCAAAGAGCTTTAGAACAAGGCATAGTTTTCCCTGCTGGCTCTTTGGGCGTGGGACCAATCTCCAGACATATGGCCATTTTTGGGCCTGGCGCGGCGCCAAGTGGGAAAGGGTGGTTTTGAGGCTGAAGGCTGCAGGAAAGCCTGCAGCCCCCAGGTGTGTGGGGCTACGCAAGAGGTTCCCAAAGAGCTTTAGAACAAGGCATCGTTTTCCCTGCTGGCTCTTTGGGCGTGGGACCAATCCCCAGATATATGGCCATTTTTGGGTTTGGCGCGGCGCCATGTGGGAAAGGGTGGTTTTGAGGCTGAAGGCAGCAGGAAAGCCTGCAGCCCCCAGGAGTTTGGGGCTACGCAAGTGGTTCCCAAAGAGCTTTAGAACAAGGCATAGTTTTCCCTGCTGGCTCTTTGGGCGTGGGACCAGTCTCCAGACATATGGCCATTTTGTGCCTTGCGTGACGCCAAGTGGGAAAGGGTGGTTTTGAGGCTGAAGGCAGCAGGAAAGCCTGCAGCCCCCAGGTGTGTGGGGCTACGCAAGCGGTTCCCAAAGAGCTTTAGAACAAGGCATAGTTTTCCCTGCTGGCTCTTTGGGCGTGGGACCAGTCTCCAGACATATGGCCATTTTTGTGCATGGCGCGGGGCCATGTGGGAAAGGGTGGTTTTGAGGCTGAAGGCAGCAGGAAAGCCTGCAGCCCCCAGGTGTGTGGGGCTACGCAAGCGGTTCCCAAAGAGCTTTAGAACAAGGCATAGTTTTCCCTGCTGGCTCTTTGGGCGTGGGACCAGTCTCCAGACGTATGGCCATTTTTGGGCCTGGCGTGACGCCATGAGGGAAAGGGTGGTTTTGAGGCTGAAGGCAGCAGGAAAGCCTGCAGCCCCCAGGTGTGTGGGGCTACGCAAGCGGTTCCCAAAGAGCTTTAGAACAAGGCATAGTTTTCCCTGCTGGCTCTTTGGGCGTGGGACCAGTCTCCAGACATATGGCCATTTTTCTGCCTGGCACGGGGCCGAGTGCGAAAGCGTGCTTTTGAGGCTGAAGAGAGCAGGAAAGCCTGCAGCCCCCAGGTGTGTGGGGCTACGCAAGCGGTTCCCAAAGAGCTTTAGAACAAGGCATAGTTTTCCCTGCTGGCTCTTTGGGCGTGGGACCAACCTCCAGACATATGGCCATTTTTGTGCCTGGCGTGACGCCATGAGGGAAAGGGTGGTTTTGAGGCTGAAGGCAGCAGGAAAGCCTGCAGCCCCCAGGTGTGTGGGGCTACGCAAGCGGTTCCCAAAGAGCTTTAGAACAAGGCATAGTTTTCCCTGCTGGCTCTTTGGGCGTGGGACCAATCTCCAGACATATAGCCATTTTTGGGCCTGGCGCGGCGCCAAGTGGGAAAGGGTGGTTTTGAGGCTGAAGGCTGCAGGAAAGCCTGCAGCCCCCAGGTGTGTGGGGCTACGCAAGCGGTTCCCAAAGAGCTTTAGAACAAGGCATAGTTTTCCCTGCTGGCTCTTTGGGCGTGGGACCAATCTCCAGACATATGGCCATTTTTGGGCCTGGAGCGGCGCCAAGTGGGAAAGGGTGGTTTTGAGGCTGAAGGCTGCAGGAAAGCCTGCAGCCCCCAGGTGTGTGGGGCTACGCAAGAGGTTCCAAAAGGGCTTTAGAACAAGGCATCGTTTTCCCTGCTGGCTCTTTGGGCGTGGGACCAATCCCCAGATATATGGCCATTTTTGGGTTTGGCGCGACGCCATGTGGGAAAGGGTGGTTTTGAGGCTGAAGGCAGCAGGAAAGCCTGCAGCCCCCAGGAGTTTGGGGCTACGCAAGTGGTTCCCAAAGAGCTTTAGAACAAGGCATAGTTTTCCCTGCTGGCTCTTTGGGCGTGGGACCAGTCTCCAGACATATGGCCATTTTGTGCCTTGCGTGACGCCAAGTGGGAAAGGGTGGTTTTGAGGCTGAAGGCAGCAGGAAAGCCTGCAGCCCCCAGGTGTGTGGGGCTACGCAAGCGGTTCCCAAAGAGCTTTAGAACAAGGCATAGTTTTCCCTGCTGGCTCTTTGGGCGTGGGACCAGTCTCCAGACATATGGCCATTTTTGTGCCTGGCGTGACGCCATGTGGGAAAGGGTGGTTTTGAGGCTGAAGGCAGCAGGAAAGCCTGCAGCCCCCAGGTGTGTGGGGCTACGCAAGCGGTTCCCAAAGAGCTTTAGAACAAGGCATAGTTTTCCCTGCTGGCTCTTTGGGCGTGGGACCAGTCTCCAGACGTATGGCCATTTTTGGGCCTGGCGTGACGCCATGAGGGAAAGGGTGGTTTTGAGGCTGAAGGCAGCAGGAAAGCCTGCAGCCCCCAGGTGTGTGGGGCTACGCAAGCGGTTCCCAAAGAGCTTTAGAACAAGGCATAGTTTTCCCTGCTGGCTCTTTGGGCGTGGGACCAGTCTCCAGACATATGGCCATTTTTCTGCCTGGCACGGGGCCGAGTGCGAAAGCGTGCTTTTGAGGCTGAAGAGAGCAGGAAAGCCTGCAGCCCCCAGGTGTGTGGGGCTACGCAAGCGGTTCCCAAAGAGCTTTAGAACAAGGCATAGTTTTCCCTGCTGGCTCTTTGGGCGTGGGACCAACCTCCAGACATATGGCTATTTTTGTGCCTGGCGTGACGCCATGAGGGAAAGGGTGGTTTTGAGGCTGAAGGCAGCAGGAAAGCCTGCAGCCCCCAGGTGTGTGGGGCTACGCAAGCGGTTCCCAAAGAGCTTTAGAACAAGGCATAGTTTTCCCTGCTGGCTCTTTGGGCGTGGGACCAATCCCCAGATATATGGCCATTTTTGGGCTTGGCGCGGCGCCATGTGGGAAAGGGTGGTTTTGAGGCTGAAGGCAGCAGGAAAGCCTGCAGCCCCCAGGAGTTTGGGGCTACGCAAGTGGTTCCCAAAGAGCTTTAGAACAAGGCATAGTTTTCCCTGCTGGCTCTTTGGGCGTGGGACCAGTCTCCAGACATATGGCCATTTTGTGCCTTGCGTGACGCCAAGTGGGAAAGGGTGGTTTTGAGGCTGAAGGCAGCAGGAAAGCCTGCAGCCCCCAGGTGTGTGGGGCTACGCAAGCTGTTCCCAAAGAGCTTTAGAACAAGGCATAGTTTTCCCTGCTGGCTCTTTGGGCGTGGGACCAGTCTCCAGACATATGGCCATTTTTGTGCCTGGCGTGACGCCATGTGGGAAAGGGTGGTTTTGAGGCTGAAGGCAGCAGGAAAGCCTGCAGCCCCCAGGTGTGTGGGGCTACGCAAGCGGTTCCCAAAGGGCTTTAGAACAAGGCATAGTTTTCCCTGCTGGCTCTTTGGGCGTGGGACCAATCTCCAGACATATGGCCATTTTTGAGCCTGGCGCGGCACCAAGTGGGAAAGGGTGGTTTTGAGGCTGAAGGCAGCAAGAAAGCCTGCAGCCCCCAGGTGTGTGGGGCTACGCAAGCGGTTCCCAAAGAGCTTTAGAACAAGGCATAGTTTTCCCTGCTGGGTCTTTGGGCGTGGGACCAGTCTCCAGACATATGGCCATTTTTGGGCCTGGCACGGCGCCAGGTGGGAAAGGGTGGTTTTGAGGCTGAAGGCAGCAGGAAAGCCTGCAGCCCCCAGGTGTGTGGGGCTACGCAAGCGGTTCCCAAAGAGCTTTAGAACAAGGCATAGTCTTCCCTGCTGGCTCTTTGGGCGTGGGACCAATCTCCAGAAATATGGCCATATTTATGCCTGGCTTGGCGCCAAGTGGGAAAGGGTGCTTTTGAGGCTGAAGAGAGCAGGAAAGCCTGCAGCCCCCAGGTGTGTGGGGCTACGCAAGCCGTTCCCAAAGAGCTTTAGAACAAGGCATAGTTTTCCCTGCTGGCTCTTTGGGCGTGGGACCAACCTCCAGACATATGGCCATTTTTGTGCCTGGCGTGACGCCATGTGGGAAAGGGTGGTTTTGAGGCTGAAGGCAGCAGGAAAGCCTGCAGCCCCCAGGTCTGTGGGGTCACGCAAGTGGTTCCCAAAGAACTTTAGAACAAGGCATAGTTTTCCCTGCTGGCTCTTTGGGCTTGGGACCAGTCTCCAGACATATGGCCATTTTTGGTCCTGGAGCAGCGCCAAGTGGGAAAGGGTGGTTTTGAGGCTGAAAGCGCGAGAAAAGCCTGCAGCCCCCAGTTTGTGTGGGGCTACGCAAGCGGTTCCCAAAGAGCTTTAGAACAAGGCATAGTTTTCCCTGCTGGCTCTTTGGGCGTGGGACCAGTCTCCAGCCTTATGGCCATTTTTGGGCCTGGCGCGGACCAAGTGCGAAAGGGTGGTTTTGAGGCTGAAGGCAGCAGGAAAGCCTGCAGCCCCCAGGTGTGTGGGGCTACGCAAGCGGTTCCCAAAGAGCTTTAGAACAAGGCATAGTTTTCCCTGCTGGCTCTTTGGGCGTGGGACCAGTCTCCAGACATATGGCCATTTTTGTGCCTGGCGTGACGCCATGTGGGAAAGGGTGGTTTTGAGGCTGAAGGCAGCAGGAAAGGCTGCAGCCCCCAGGTGTGTGGGGCTACGCAAGCGGTTCCCAAAGAGCTTTAGAACAAGGCATAGTTTTCCCTGCTGGCTCTTTGGGCGTGGGACCAGTCTCCAGACGTATGGCCATTTTTGGGCCTGGCGTGACGCCATGAGGGAAAGGGTGGTTTTGAGGCTGAAGGCAGCAGGAAAGCCTGCAGACCCCAGGTGTGTGGGGCTACGCAAGCGGTTCCCAAAGAGCTTTAGAACAAGGCATAGTTTTCCCTGCTGGCTCTTTGGGCGTGGGACCAGTCTCCAGACATATGGCCATTTTTCTGCCTGGCACGGGGCCGAGTGCGAAAGCGTGCTTTTGAGGCTGAAGAGAGCAGGAAAGCCTGCAGCCCCCAGGTGTGTGGGGCTACACAAGCGGTTCCCAAAGAGCTTTAGAACAAGGCATAGTTTTCCCTGCTGGCTCTTTGGGCGTGGGACCAACCTCCAGACATATGGCCATTTTTGTGCCTGGCGTGACGCCATGAGGGAAAGGGTGGTTTTGAGGCTGAAGGCAGCAGGAAAGCCTGCAGCCCCCAGGTCTGTGGGGCTACGCAAGCGGTTCCCAAAGAGCTTTAGAACAAGGCATAGTTTTCCCTGCTGGCTCTTTGGGCGTGGGACCAATCTCCAGATATATAGCCATTTTTGGGCCTGGCGCGGCGCCATGTGGGAAAGGGTGGTTTTGAGGCTGAAGGCTGCAGGAAAGCCTGCAGCCCCCAGGTGTGTGGGGCTACGCAAGCGGTTCCCAAAGAGCTTTAGAACAAGGCATAGTTTTCCCTGCTGGCTCTTTGGGCGTGGGACCAATCTCCAGACATATGGCCATTTTTGGGCCTGGCGCGGCGCCAAGTGGGAAAGGGTGGTTTTGAGGCTGAAGGCTGCAGGAAAGCCTGCAGCCCCCAGGTGTGTGGGGCTACGCAAGAGGTTCCCAAAGAGCTTTAGAACAAGGCATCGTTTTCCCTGCTGGCTCTTTGGGCGTGGGACCAATCCCCAGATATATGGCCATTTTTGGGTTTGGCGCGGCGCCATGTGGGAAAGGGTGGTTTTGAGGCTGAAGGCAGCAGGAAAGCCTGCAGCCCCCAGGAGTTTGGGGCTACGCAAGTGGTTCCCAAAGAGCTTTAGAACAAGGCATAGTTTTCCCTGCTGGCTCTTTGGGCGTGGGACCAGTCTCCAGACATATGGCCATTTTGTGCCTTGCGTGACGCCAAGTGGGAAAGGGTGGTTTTGAGGCTGAAGGCAGCAGGAAAGCCTGCAGCCCCCAGGTGTGTGGGGCTACGCAAGCGGTTCCCAAAGAGCTTTAGAACAAGGCATAGTTTTCCCTGCTGGCTCTTTGGGCGTGGGACCAGTCTCCAGACATATGGCCATTTTTGTGCCTGGCGTGACGCCATGTGGGAAAGGGTGGTTTTGAGGCTGAAGGCAGCAGGAAAGGCTGCAGCCCCCAGGTGTGTGGGGCTACGCAAGCGGTTCCCAAAGAGCTTTAGAACAAGGCATAGTTTTCCCTGCTGGCTCTTTGGGCGTGGGACCAGTCTCCAGACGTATGGCCATTTTTGGGCCTGGCGTGACGCCATGAGGGAAAGGGTGGTTTTGAGGCTGAAGGCAGCAGGAAAGCCTGCAGCCCCCAGGAGTGTGGGGCTACGCAAGCGGTTCCCAAAGAGCTTTAGAACAAGGCATAGTTTTCCCTGCTGGCTCTTTGGGCGTGGGACCAGTCTCCAGACATATGGCCATTTTTCTGCCTGGCACGGGGCCGAGTGCGAAAGCGTGCTTTTGAGGCTGAAGAGAGCAGGAAAGCCTGCAGCCCCCAGGTGTGTGGGGCTACGCAAGCGGTTCCCAAAGAGCTTTAGAACAAGGCATAGTTTTCCCTGCTGACTCTTTGGGCGTGGGACCAACCTCCAGACATATGGCTATTTTTGTGCCTGGCGTGACGCCATGAGGGAAAGGGTGGTTTTGAGGCTGAAGGCAGCAGGAAAGCCTGCAGCCCCCAGGTGTGTGGGGCTACGCAAGCGGTTCCCAAAGAGCTTTAGAACAAGGCATAGTTTTCCCTGCTGGCTCTTTGGGCGTGGGACCAATCTCCAGACATATAGCCATTTTTGGGCCTGGCGCGGCGCCAAGTGGGAAAGGGTGGTTTTGAGGCTGAAGGCTGCAGGAAAGCCTGCAGCCCCCAGGTGTGTGGGGCTACGCAAGAGGTTCCCAAAGAGCTTTAGAACAAGGCATCGTTTTCCCTGCTGGCTCTTTGGGCGTGGGACCAATCCCCAGATATATGGCCATTTTTGGGCTTGGCGCGGCGCCATGTGGGAAAGGGTGGTTTTGAGGCTGAAGGCAGCAGGAAAGCCTGCAGCCCCCAGGAGTTTGGGGCTACGCAAGTGGTTCCCAAAGAGCTTTAGAACAAGGCATAGTTTTCCCTGCTGGCTCTTTGGGCGTGGGACCAGTCTCCAGACATATGGCCATTTTGTGCCTTGCGTGACGCCAAGTGGGAAAGGGTGGTTTTGAGGCTGAAGGCAGCAGGAAAGCCTGCAGCCCCCAGGTGTGTGGGGCTACGCAAGCGGTTCCCAAAGAGCTTTAGAACAAGGCATAGTTTTCCCTGCTGGCTCTTTGGGCGTGGGACCAGTCTCCAGACATATGGCCATTTTTGTGCCTGGCGTGACGCCATGTGGGAAAGGGTGGTTTTGAGGCTGAAGGCAGCAGGAAAGCCTGCAGCCCCCAGGTGTGTGGGGCTACGCAAGCCGTTCCCAAAGGGCTTTAGAACAAGGCATAGTTTTCCCTGCTGGCTCTTTGGGCGTGGGACCAATCTCCAGACATATGGCCATTTTTGGGCCTGGCGCGGCACCAAGTGGGAAAGGGTGGTTTTGAGGCTGAAGGCAGCAGGAAAGCCTGCAGCCCCCAGGTGTGTGGGGCTACGCAAGCGGTTCCCAAAGAGCTTTAGAACAAGGCATAGTTTTCCCTGCTGGGTCTTTGGGCGTGGAAGCAATCTCCAGACATATGGCCATTTTTGGGCCTGGCACGGCGCCAAGTGGGAAAGGGTGGTTTTGAGGCTGAAGGCAGCAGGAAAGCCTGCAGCCCCCAGGTGTGTGGGGCTACGCAAGCGGTTCCCAAAGAGCTTTAGAACAAGGCATAGTTTTCCCTGCTGGCTCTTTGGGCGTGGGACCAATCTCCAGAAATATGGCCATATTTATGCCTGGCTTGGCGCCAAGTGGGAAAGGGTGCTTTTGAGGCTGAAGAGAGCAGGAAAGCCTGCAGCCCCCAGGTGTGTGGGGCTACGCAAGCGGTTCCCAAAGAGCTTTAGAACAAGGCATAGTTTTCCCTGCTGGCTCTTTGGGCGTGGGACCAACCTCCAGACATATGGCCATTTTTGTGCCTGGCGTGACGCCATGTGGGAAAGGGTGGTTTTGAGGCTGAAGGCAGCAGGAAAGCCTGCAGCCCCCAGGTCTGTGGGGTCACGCAAGTGGTTCCCAAAGAACTTTAGAACAAGGCATAGTTTTCCCTGCTGGCTCTTTGGGCGTGGGACCAGTCTCCAGACATATGGCCATTTTTGGTCCTGGAGCAGCGCCAAGTGGGAAAGGGTGGTTTTGAGGCTGAAAGCGCGAGAAAAGCCTGCAGCCCCCAGTTTGTGTGGGGCTACGCAAGCGGTTCCCAAAGAGCTTTAGAACAAGGCATAGTTTTCCCTGCTGGCTCTTTGGGCGTGGGACCAGTCTCCAGCCTTATGGCCATTTTTGGGCCTGGCGCGGACCAAGTGCGAAAGGGTGGTTTTGAGGCTGAAGGCAGCAGGAAAGCCTGCAGCCCCCAGGTGTGTGGGGCTACGCAAGCGGTTCCCAAAGAGCTTTAGAACAAGGCATAGTTTTCCCTGCTGGCTCTTTGGGCGTGGGACCAGTCTCCAGACATATGGCCATTTTTGGGCCTGGCGTGACGCCATGTGGGAAAGGGTGGTTTTGAGGCTGAAGGCAGCAGGAAAGCCTGCAGCCCCCAGGTCTGTGGGGTCACGCAAGTGATTCCCAAAGAAGTTTAGAACAAGGCATAGTTTTCCCTGCTGGCTCTTTGGGCGTGGGACCAGTCTCCAGACATATGGCCATTTTTGGTCCTGGAGCAGCGCCAAGTGGGAAAGGGTGGTTTTGAGGCTGAAAGCGCGAGAAAAGCCTGCAGCCCCCAGTTTGTGTGGGGCTACGCAAGCGGTTCCCAAAGAGCTTTAGAACAAGGCATAGTTTTCCCTGCTGGCTCTTTGGGCGTGGGACCAATCTCCAGATATATGGCCATTTTTGGGCTTGGCGCGGCGCCATGTGGGAAAGGGTGGTTTTGAGGCTGAAGGCAGCAGGAAAGCCTGCAGCCCCCAGGAGTTTGGGGCTACGCAAGTGGTTCCCAAAGAGCTTTAGAACAAGGCATAGTTTTCCCTGCTGGCTCTTTGGGCGTGGGACCAGTCTCCAGACATATGGCCATTTTGTGCCTTGCGTGACGCCAAGTGGGAAAGGGTGGTTTTGAGGCTGAAGGCAGCAGGAAAGCCTGCAGCCCCCAGGTGTGTGGGGCTACGCAAGCGGTTCCCAAAGAGCTTTAGAACAAGGCATAGTTTTCCCTGCTGGCTCTTTGGGCGTGGGACCAGTCTCCAGACATATGGCCATTTTTGTGCCTGGCGTGACGCCATGTGGGAAAGGGTGGTTTTGAGGCTGAAGGCAGCAGGAAAGCCTGCAGCCCCCAGGTGTGTGGGGCTACGCAAGCCGTTCCCAAAGAGCTTTAGAACAAGGCATAGTTTTCCCTGCTGGCTCTTTGGGCGTGGGACCAGTCTCCAGACGTATGGCCATTTTTGGGCCTGGCGCGGCACCAAGTGGGAAAGGGTGGTTTTGAGGCTGAAGGCAGCAGGAAAGCCTGCAGCCCCCAGGTGTGTGGGGCCACGCAAGCGGTTCCGAAAGAGCTTTAGAACAAGGCATCGTTTTCCCTGCTCGCTCTTTGGGCATGGGACCAATCTCCAGATATATGGCCATTTTTGTGCCTGGCGTGGCGCCATGTGGGAAAGGGTGGTTTTGAGGCTGAAGGCAGCAGGAAAGCCTGCAGCCCCCAGGAGTGTGGGGCTACGCAAGCGGTTCCCAAAGAGCTTTAGAACAAGGCATAGTTTTCCCTGCTGGCTCTTTGGGAAAGGGACCAATCTCCAGACATATGGCCATTTTTGTGCCTGGAGCGACGCCAAGTGAGAAAGTGTTGTTTTGAGACTGAAGGCAGCAGGAAAGCCTGCAGCCCCCAGGTCTGTGGGGCTACGCAAGCCGTTCCCAAAGAGCTTTAGAACAAGGCATAGTTTTCCCTGCTGGCTCTTTGGGCGTGGGACCAACCTCCAGCCATATGGCCATTTTTGTGCCTGGCGTGACGCCATGAGGGAAAGGGTGGTTTTGAGGCTGAAGGCAGCAGGAAAGCCTGCAGCCCCCAGGTGTGTGGGGCTACGCAAGCGGTTCCCAAAGAGCTTTAGAACAAGGCATAGTTTTCCCTGCTGGCTCTTTGGGCGTGGGACCAATCTCCAGACATATGGCCATTTTTGGGCCTGGCGCGGCGCCAAGTGGGAAAGGGTGGTTTTGAGGCTGAAGGCTGCAGGAAAGCCTGCAGCCCCCAGGTGTGTGGGGCTACGCAAGAGGTTCCCAAAGAGCTTTAGAACAAGGCATCGTTTTCCCTGCTGGCTCTTTGGGCGTGGGACCAATCCCCAGATATATGGCCATTTTTGGGCTTGGCGCGGCGCCATGTGGGAAAGGGTGGTTTTGAGGCTGAAGGCAGCAGGAAAGCCTGCAGCCCCCAAGAGTTTGGGGCTACGCAAGTGGTTCCCAAAGAGCTTTAGAACAAGGCATAGTTTTCCCTGCTGGCTCTTTGGGCGTGGGACCAGTCTCCAGACATATGGCCATTTTGTGCCTTGCGTGACGCCAAGTGGGAAAGGGTGGTTTTGAGGCTGAAGGCAGCAGGAAAGCCTGCAGCCCCCAGGTGTGTGGGGCTACGCAAGCGGTTCCCAAAGAGCTTTAGAACAAGGCATATTTTTCCCTGCTGGCTCTTTGGGCGTGGGACCAGTCTCCAGACATATGGCCATTTTTGTGCCTGGCGTGACGCCATGTGGGAAAGGGTGGTTTTGAGGCTGAAGGCAGCAGGAAAGCCTGCAGCCCCCAGGTCTGTGGGGCTACGCAAGCCGTTCCCAAAGAGCTTTAGAACAAGGCATAGTTTTCCCTGCTGGCTCTTTGGGCGTGGGACCAACCTCCAGCCATATGGCCATTTTTGTGCCTGGCGTGACGCCATGAGGGAAAGGGTGGTTTTGAGGCTGAAGGCAGCAGGAAAGCCTGCAGCCCCCAGGTGTGTGGGGCTACGCAAGCGGTTCCCAAAGAGCTTTAGAACAAGGCATAGTTTTCCCTGCTGGCTCTTTGGGCGTGGGACCAATCTCCAGACATATGGCCATTTTTGGGCCTGGCGCGGCGCCAAGTGGGAAAGGGTGGTTTTGAGGCTGAAGGCTGCAGGAAAGCCTGCAGCCCCCAGGTGTGTGGGGCTACGCAAGAGGTTCCCAAAGAGCTTTAGAACAAGGCATCGTTTTCCCTGCTGGCTCTTTTGGCGTGGGACCAATCCCCAGATATATGGCCATTTTTGGGCTTGGCGCGGCGCCATGTGGGAAAGGGTGGTTTTGAGGCTGAAGGCAGCAGGAAAGCCTGCAGCCCCCAAGAGTTTGGGGCTACGCAAGTGGTTCCCAAAGAGCTTTAGAACAAGGCATAGTTTTCCCTGCTGGCTCTTTGGGCGTGGGACCAGTCTCCAGACATATGGCCATTTTGTGCCTTGCGTGACGGTAAGTGGGAAAGGGTGGTTTTGAGGCTGAAGGCAGCAGGAAAGCCTGCAGCCCCCAGGTGTGTGGGGCTACGCAAGCGGTTCCCAAAGAGCTTTAGAACAAGGCATAGTTTCCCTGCTGGCTCTTTGGGCGTGGGACCAGTCTCCAGACATATGGCCATTTTTGTGCCTGGCGTGACGCCATGTGGGAAAGGGTGGTTTTGAGGCTGAAGGCAGCAGGAAAGCCTGCAGCCCCCAGGTGTGTGGGGCTACGCAAGCGGTTCCCAAAGAGCTTTAGAACAAGGCATAGTTTTCCCTGCTGGCTCTTTGGGCGTGGGACCAGTCTCCAGACGTATGGCCATTTTTGGGCCCGGCGTGACGCCATGAGGGAAAGGGTGGTTTTGAGGCTGAAGGCAGCAGGAAAGCCTGCAGCCCCCAGGAGTGTGGGGCTACGCAAGCGGTTCCCAAAGAGCTTTAGAACAAGGCATAGTTTTCCCTGCTGGCTCTTTGGGCGTGGGACCAGTCTCCAGACATATGGCCATTTTTGTGCCTGGCGTGACGCCATGTGGGAAAGGGTGGTTTTGAGGCTGAAGGCAGCAGGAAAGCCTGCAGCCCCCAGGTGTGTGGGGCTACGCAAGCGGTTCCCAAAGAGCTTTAGAACAAGGCATAGTTTTCCCTGCTGGCTCTTTGGGCGTGGGACCAGTCTCCAGACATATGGCCATTTTTCTGCCTGGCACGGGGCTGAGTGGGAAAGCGTGCTTTTGAGGCTGAAGAGAGCAGGAAAGCCTGCAGCCCCCAGGTGTGTGGGGCTACACAAGCCGTTCCCAAAGAGCTTTAGAACAAGGCATAGTTTTCCCTGCTGGCTCTTTGGGCGTGGGACCAGTCTCCAGACATATGGCCATTTTGTGCCTTGCGTGACGCCAAGTGGGAAAGGGTGGTTTTGAGGCTGAAGGCAGCAGGAAAGCCTGCAGCCCCCAGGTGTGTGGGGCTACGCAAGCGGTTCCCAAAGAGCTTTAGAACAAGGCATAGTTTTCCCTGCTGGCTCTTTGGGCGTGGGACCAGTCTCCAGACGTATGGCCATTTTTGGGCCTGGCGTGACGCCATGAGGGAAAGGGTGGTTTTGAGGCTGAAGGCAGCAGGAAAGCCTGCAGCCCCCAGGTGTGTGGGGCTACGCAAGCGGTTCCCAAAGAGCTTTAGAACAAGGCATAGTTTTCCCTGATGGCTCTTTGGGCGTGGGACCAATCTCCAGACATATGGCCATTTTTGGGCCTGGCGCGGCGCCAAGTGGGAAAGGGTGGTTTTGAGGCTGAAGGCTGCAGGAAAGCCTGCAGCCCCCAGGAGTTTGGGGCTACGCAAGAGGTTCCCAAAGAGCTTTAGAACAAGGCATCGTTTTCCCTGCTGGCTCTTTGGGCGTGGGACCAGTCTCCAGACGTATGGCCATTTTTGGGCCTGGCGCGGCACCAAGTGGGAAAGGGTGGTTTTGAGGCTGAAGGCAGCAGGAAAGCCTGCAGCCCCCAGGTGTGTGGGGCCACGCAAGCGGTTCCGAAAGAGCTTTAGAACAAGGCATCGTTTTCCCTGCTCGCTCTTTGGGCATGGGACCAATCTCCAGATATATGGCCATTTTTGTGCCTGGCGTGGCGCCATGTGGGAAAGGGTGGTTTTGAGGCTGAAGGCAGCAGGAAAGCCTGCAGCCCCCAGGAGTGTGGGGCTACGCAAGCGGTTCCCAAAGAGCTTTAGAACAAGGCATAGTTTTCCCTGCTGGCTCTTTGGGAAAGGGACCAATCTCCAAACATATGGCCATTTTTGTGCCTGGAGCGACGCCAAGTGAGAAAGTGTTGTTTTGAGACTGAAGGCAGCAGGAAAGCCTGCAGCCCCCAGGTGTGTGGGGCTACGCAAGCGGTTCCCAAAGAGCTTTAGAACAAGGCATAGTTTTCCCTGCTGGCTCTTTGGGCGTGGGACCAGTCTCCAGACATATGGCCATTTTTGTGCCTGGCGTGACGCCATGTGGGAAAGGGTGGTTTTGAGGCTGAAGGCAGCAGGAAAGCCTGCAGCCCCCAGGTGTGTGGGGCTACGCAAGCGGTTCCCAAAGAGCTTTAGAACAAGGCATAGTTTTCCCTGCTGGCTCTTTGGGCGTGGGACCAGTCTCCAGACATATGGCCATTTTTCTGCCTGGCACGGGGCTGAGTGGGAAAGCGTGCTTTTGAGGCTGAAGAGAGCAGGAAAGCCTGCAGCCCCCAGGTCTGTGGGGCTACGCAAGCCGTTCCCAAAGAGCTTTAGAACAAGGCATAGTTTTCCCTGCTGGCTCTTTGGGCGTGGGACCAACCTCCAGCCATATGGCCATTTTTGTGCCTGGCGTGACGCCATGAGGGAAAGGGTGGTTTTGAGGCTGAAGGCAGCAGGAAAGCCTGCAGCCCCCAGGAGTTTGGGGCTACGCAAGTGGTTCCCAAAGAGCTTTAGAACAAGGCATAGTTTTCCCTGCTGGCTCTTTGGGTGTGGGACCAGTCTCCAGACATATGGCCATTTTGTGCCTTGCGTGACGCCAAGTGAGAAAGGGTGGTTTTGAGGCGGAAGGCAGCAGGAAAGCCTGCAGCCCCCAGGTGTGTGGGGCTACGCAAGCGGTTCCCAAAGAGCTTTAGAACAAGGCATAGTTTTCCCTGCTGGCTCTTTGGGCGTTGGACCAGTCTCCAGACATATGGCCATTTTTGTGCCTGGCGTGACGCCATGTGGGAAAGGGTGGTTTTGAGGCTGAAGGCAGCAGGAAAGCCTGCAGCCCCCAGGTGTGTGGGGCTACGCAAGCGGTTCCCAAAGAGCTTTAGAACAAGGCATAGTTTTCCCTGCTGGCTCTTTGGGCGTGGGACCAGTCTCCAGACATATGGCCATTTTTGTGCCTGGCGTGACGCCATGTGGGAAAGGGTGGTTTTGAGGCTGAAGGCAGCAGGAAAGCCTGCAGCCCCCAGGTGTGTGGGGCTACGCAAGCGGTTCCCAAAGAGCTTTAGAACAAGGCATAGTTTTCCCTGCTGGCTCTTTGGGCGTGGGACCAGTCTCCAGACATATGGCCATTTTTCTGCCTGGCACGGGGCTGAGTGGGAAAGCGTGCTTTTGAGGCTGAAGAGAGCAGGAAAGCCTGCAGCCCCCAGGTCTGTGGGGCTACGCAAGCCGTTCCCAAAGAGCTTTAGAACAAGGCATAGTTTTCCCTGCTGGCTCTTTGGGCGTGGGACCAACCTCCAGCCATATGGCCATTTTTGTGCCTGGCGTGACGCCATGAGGGAAAGGGTGGTTTTGAGGCTGAAGGCAGCAGGAAAGCCTGCAGCCCCCAGGAGTTTGGGGCTACGCAAGTGGTTCCCAAAGAGCTTTAGAACAAGGCATAGTTTTCCCTGCTGGCTCTTTGGGTGTGGGACCAGTCTCCAGACATATGGCCATTTTTGTGCCTGGCGTGACGCCATGTGGGAAAGGGTGGTTTTGAGGCTGAAGGCAGCAGGAAAGCCTGCAGCCCCCAGGTGTGTGGGGCTACGCAAGCGGTTCCCAAAGAGCTTTAGAACAAGGCATAGTTTTCCCTGCTGGCTCTTTGGGCGTGGGACCAGTCTCCAGACATATGGCCATTTTTGTGCCTGGCGTGACGCCATGTGGGAAAGGGTGTTTTTCAGGCTGAAGGCAGCAGGAAAGCCTGCAGCCCCCAGGTGTGTGGGGCTACGCAAGCGGTTCCCAAAGAGCTTTAGAACAAGGCATAGTTTTCCCTGCTGGCTCTTTGGGCGTGGGACCAGTCTCCAGACGTATGGCCATTTTTGGGCCTGGCGTGACGCCATGAGGGAAAGGGTGGTTTTGAGGCTGAAGGCAGCAGGAAAGCCTGCAGCCCCCAGGTGTGTGGGGCTACGCAAGCGCTTCCCAAAGAGCTTTAGAACAAGGCATAGTTTTCCCTGCTGGCTCTTTGGGCGTGGGACCAGTCTCCAGACATATGGCCATTTTTGGGCCTGGCGTGACGCCATGAGGGAAAGGGTGGTTTTGAGGCTGAAGGCAGCAGGAAAGCCTGCAGCCCCCAGGTCTGTGGGGCCACGCAAGCGGTTCCCAAAGAGCTTTAGAACAAGGCATAGTTTTCCCTGCTGGCTCTTTGGGAAAGGGACCAGTCTCCAGACATATGGCCATTTTTGGGCCTGGCGCGGCGCCAAGTGGGAAAGGGTGGTTTTGAGGCTGAAGGCAGCAGGAAAGACTGCAGCCCCCAGGTGTGTGGGGCTACGCAAGCGGTTCCCAAAGAGCTTTAGAACAAGGCATCGTTTTCCCTTCTGGCTCTTTGGGCGTGGGACCAGTCTCCAGACATATGGCCATTTTTGGGCCTGGCGCGGCACCAAGTGGGAAAGGGTGGTTTTGAGGCTGAAGGCAGCAGGAAAGCCTGCAGCCCCCAGGTGTGTGGGGCCACGCAAGCGGTTCCCAAAGAGCTTTAGAACAAGGCATCGTTTTCCCTGCTGGCTCTTTGGGCGTGGGACCAATCTCCAGAAATATGGCCATTTTTGTGCCTGGCGTGGCGCCATGTGGGAAAGGGTGGTTTTGAGGCTGAAGGCAGCAGGAAAGCTTGCAGCCCCCAGGAGTGTGGGGCTACGCAAGCGGTTCCCAAAGAGCTTTAGAACAAGGCATAGTTTTCCCTGCTGGCTCTTTGGGAAAGGGACCAATCTCCAGACATATGGCCATTTTTGTGCCTGGAGCGACGCCAAGTGAGAAAGGGTTGTTTTGAGGCTGAAGGCAGCAGGAAAGCCTGCAGCCCCCAGGTGTGTAGGGCTACGCAAGCGGTTCCCAAAGAGCTTTAGAACAAGGCATAGTTTTCCCTGCTGGCTCTTTGGGAAAGGGACCAATCTCCAGACATATGGCCATTTTTGTGCCTGGAGCGACGCCAAGTGAGAAAGGGTTGTTTTGAGGCTGAAGGCAGCAGGAAAGCCTGCAGCCCCCAGGTGTGTGGGGCTACGCAAGCGGTTCCCAAAGAGCTTTAGAACAAGGCATAATTTTCCCTGCTGGCTCTTTGGGCGTGGGACCAGTCTCCAGACATATGGCCATTTTTGTGCCTGGCGTGACGCCATGTGGGAAAGGGTGGTTTTGAGGCTGAAAGCAGCAGGAAAGCCTGCAGCCCCCAGGTGTGTGGGGCTACGCAAGCGGTTCCCAAAGAGCTTTAGAACAAGGCATAGTTTTCCCTGTTGGCTCTTTGGGAAAGGGACCAGTCTCCAGACATATGGCCATTTTTCTGCCTGGCACGGGTCCGAGTGGGAAAGGGTGGTTTTGAGGCTGAAGGCAGCAGGAAAGCCTGCAGCCCCCAGGTCTGTGGGGCTACGCAAGCCGTTCCCAAAGAGCTTTAGAACAAGGCATAGTTTTCCCTGCTGGCTCTTTGGGCGTGGGACCAACCTCCAGCCCTATGGCCATTTTTGTGCCTGGCGTGACGCCATGAGGGAAAGGGTGGTTTTGAGGCTGAAGGCAGCAGGAAAGCCTGCAGCCCCCAGGTGTGTGGGGCTACGCAAGCGGTTCCCAAAGAGCTTTAGAACAAGGCATAGTTTTCCCTGCTGGCTCTTTGGGAAAGGGACCGGTCTCCAGACATATGGCCATTTTTGGGCCTGGGGCGGCGCCAAGTGGGAAAGGGTGGTTTTGAGGCTGAAGGCTGCAGGAAAGCCTGCAGCCCCCAGGTGTGTGGGGCTACGCAAGAGGTTCCCAAAGAGCTTTAGAACAAGGCATCGTTTTCCCTGCTGGCTCTTTGGGCGTGGGACCAATCCCCAGATATATGGCCGTTTTTGGGCTTGGCGCGGCGCCATGTGGGAAAGGGTGGTTTTGAGGCTGAAGGCAGCAGGAAAGCCTGCAGCCCCCAGGTCTGTGGGGCTACGCAAGCGGTTCCCAAAGAGCTTTAGAAAAAGCCATAGTTTTCCCTGCTGGCTCTTTGGGAAAGGGACCAGTCTCCAGCCATATGGCCATTTTTCTGCCTGGCGTGACGCCATGAGGGAAAGGGTGGTTTTGAGGCTGAAGGCAGCAGGAAAGCCTGCAGCCCCCAGGTGTGTGGGGCTACGCAAGCGGTTCCCAAAGAGCTTTAGAACAAGGCATAGTTTTCCCTGCTGGCTCTTTGGGAAAGGGACCAGTCTCCAGACATATGGCCATTTTTCTGCCTGGCACGGGGCCGAGTGGTAAAGCGTGCTTTTGAGGCTGAAGAGAGCAGGAAAGCCTGCAGCCCCCAGGTCTGTGGGGCTACGCAAGCCGTTCCCAAAGAGCTTTAGAACAAGGCATAGTTTTCCCTGCTGGCTCTTTGGGAAAGGGACCAACCTCCAGCCATATGGCCATTTTTGTGACTGGCGTGACGCCATGAGGGAAAGGGTGGTTTTGAGGCTGAAGGCAGCAGGAAAGCCTGCAGCCCCCAGGTGTGTGGGGCTACGCAAGCGGTTCCCAAAGAGCTTTAGAACAAGGCATAGTTTTCCCTGCTGGCTCTTTGGGCGTGGGACCAATCTCCAGACATATGGCCATTTTTGGGCCTGGCACGGCGCCAAGTGGGAAAGGGTGGTTTTCTGGCTGAAGGCAGCAGGAAAGCCTGCAGCCCCCAGGTGTGTGGGGCTACGCAAGAGGTTCCCAAAGAGCTTTAGAACAAGGCATAGTTTTCCCTGCTGGCTCTTTGGGAAAGGGACCAATCTCCAGACATATGGCCATTTTTGTGCCTGGAGCGACGCCAAGTGAGAAAGGGTTGTTTTGAGGCTGAAGGCAGCAGGAAAGCCTGCAGCCCCCAGGTGTGTGGGGCTACGCAAGCGGTTCCCAAAGAGCTTTAGAACAAGGCATAGTTTTCCCTGCTGGCTCTTTGGGCGTGGGACCAGTCTCCAGACATATGGCCATTTTTGTGCCTGGCGTGACGCCATGTGGGAAAGGGTGGTTTTGAGGCTGAAGGCAGCAGGAAAGCCTGCAGCCCCCAGGTGTGTGGGGCTACGCAAGCGGTTCCCAAAGAGCTTTAGAACAAGGCATAGTTTTCCCTGCTGGCTCTTTGGGCGTGGGACCAGTCTCCAGACATATGGCCATTTTTCTGCCTGGCACGGGTCCGAGTGGGAAAGCGTGCTTTTGAGGCTGAAGAGAGCAGGAAAGCCTGCAGCCCCCAGGTCTGTGGGGCTACGCAAGCCGTTCCCAAAGAGCTTTAGAACAAGGCATAGTTTTCCCTGCTGGCTCTTTGGGCGTGGGACCAACCTCCAGCCATATGGCCATTTTTGTGCCTGGCGTGACGCCATGAGGGAAAGGGTGGTTTTGAGGCTGAAGGCAGCAGGAAAGCCTGCAGCCCCCAGGTGTGTGGGGCTACGCAAGCGGTTCCCAAAGAGCTTTAGAACAAGGCATAGTTTTCCCTGCTGGCTCTTTGGGAAAGGGACCAGTCTCCAGACATATGGCCATTTTTGTGCCTGGCGCGGCGCCAAGTGGGAAAGGGTGGTTTTGAGGCTGAAGGCAGCAGGAAAGCCTGCAGCCCCCAGGTGTGTGGGGCTACGCAAGCAGTTCCCAAAGAGCTTTAGAACAAGGCATCGTTTTCCCTGCTGGCTCTTTTGGCGTGGGACCAGTCTCCAGACATATGGCCATTTTTGTGCCTGGCGCGGCGCCAAGTGAGAAAGGGTTGTTTTGAGGCTGAAGGCAGCAGGAAAGCCTGCAGCCCCCAGGTCTGTGGGGCTACGCAAGCGGTTCCCAAAGAGCTTTAGAACAAGGCATAGTTTTCCCTGCTGGCTCTTTGGGCGTGGGACCAGTCTCCAGACATATGGCCATTTTTGTGCCTGGCGTGACGCCATGTGGGAAAGGGTGGTTTTGAGGCTGAAGGCAGCAGGAAAGCCTGCAGCCCCCAGGTGTGTGGGGCTACGCAAGCGGTTCCCAAAGAGCTTTAGAACAAGGCATAGTTTTCCCTGCTGGCTCTTTGGGCGTGGGGCCAGTCTCCAGACATATGGCCATTTTTCTGCCTGGCACGGGGCCGAGTGGGAAAGCGTGCTTTTGAGGCTGAAGAGAGCAGGAAAGCCTGCAGCCCCCAGGTCTGTGGGGCTACGCAAGCCGTTCCCAAAGAGCTTTAGAGCAAGGCATAGTTTTCCCTGCTGGCTCTTTGGGCGTGGGACCAACCTCCAGCTATATGGCCATTTTTGTGCCTGGCGTGACGCCATGAGGGAAAGGGTGGTTTTGAGGCTGAAGGCAGCAGGAAAGCCTGCAGCCCCCAGGTGTGTGGGGCTACGCAAGCGGTTCCCAAAGAGCTTTAGAACAAGGCATAGTTTTCCCTGCTGGCTCTTTGGGAAAGGGACCAGTCTCCAGACATATGGCCATTTTTGGGCCTGGCGCGGCGCCAAGTGGGAAAGGGTGGTTTTGAGGCTGAAGGCAGCAGGAAAGCCTGCAGCCCCCAGGTGTGTGGGGCCACGCAAGCGGTTCCCAAAGAGCTTTAGAACAAGGCATCGTTTTCCCTGCTGGCTCTTTGGGCGTGGGACCAATCTCCAGAAATATGGCCATTTTTGTGCCTGGAGCGACGCCAAGTGAGAAAGGGTTGTTTTGAGGCTGAAGGCAGCAGGAAAGCCTGCAGCCCCCAGGTGTGTGGGGCTACGCAAGCGGTTCCCAAAGAGCTTTAGAACAAGGCATAGTTTTCCCTGCTGGCTCTTTGGGCGTGGGACCAATCTCCAGACATATGGCCATTTTTGTGCCTGGAGCGACGCCAAGTGAGAAAGGGTTGTTTTGAGGCTGAAGGCAGCAGGAAAGCCTGCAGCCCCCAGGTGTGTGGGGCTACGCAAGCGGTTCCCAAAGAGCTTTAGAACAAGGCATAATTTTCCCTGCTGGCTCTTTGGGCGTGGGACCAGTCTCCAGACATATGGCCATTTTTGTGCCTGGCGTGACGCCATGTGGGAAAGGGTGGTTTTGAGGCTGAAGGCAGCAGGAAAGCCTGCAGCCCCCAGGTGTGTGGGGCTACGCAAGCGGTTCCCAAAGAGCTTTAGAACAAGGCATAGTTTTCCCTGCTGGCTCTTTGGGAAAGGGACCAGTCTCCAGACATATGGCCATTTTTCTGCCTGGCACGGGTCCGAGTGGGAAAGCGTGCTTTTGAGGCTGAAGGCAGCAGGAAAGCCTGCAGCCCCCAGGTCTGTGGGGCTACGCAAGCCGTTCCCAAAGAGCTTTAGAACAAGGCATAGTTTTCCCTGCTGGCTCTTTGGGCGTGGGACCAACCTCCAGCCCTATGGCCATTTTTGTGCCTGGCGTGATGCCATGAGGGAAAGGGTGGTTTTGAGGCTGAAGGCAGCAGGAAAGCCTGCAGCCCCCAGGTGTGTGGGGCTACGCAAGCGGTTCCCAAAGAGCTTTAGAACAAGGCATAGTTTTCCCTGCTGGCTCTTTGGGCGTGGGACCAATCTCCAGACATATGGCCATTTTTGGGCCTGGGGCGGCGCCAAGTGGGAAAGGGTGGTTTTGAGGCTGAAGGCAGCAGGAAAGCCTGCAGCCCCCAGGTGTGTGGGGCTACGCAAGAGGTTCCCAAAGAGCTTTAGAACAAGGCATAGTTTTCCCTGCTGGCTCTTTGGGCGTGGGACCAATCCCCAGATATATGGCCATTTTTGGGCTTGGCGCGGCACCATGTGGGAAAGGGTGGTTTTGAGGCTGAAGAGAGCAGGAAAGCCTGCAGCTCCCAGGTCTGTGGGGCTACGCAAGCCGTTCCCAAAGAGCTTTAGAACAAGGCATAGTTTTCCCTGCTGGCTCTTTGGGCGTGGGACCAGCCTCCAGCCATATGGCCATTTTTGTGCCTGGCGTGACGCCATGAGGGAAAGGGTGGTTTTGAGGCTGAAGGCAGCAGGAAAGCCTGCAGCCCCCAGGTGTGTGGGGCTACGCAAGCGGTTCCCAAAGAGCTTTAGAACAAGGCATAGTTTTCCCTGCTGGCTCTTTGGGCGTGGGACCAGTCTCCAGATATATGGCCATTTTTGTGCCTGGCGTGGCGCCATGTGGGAAAGGGTGGTTTTGAGGCTGAAGGCAGCAGGAAAGCCTGCAGCCCCCAGGAGTGTGGGGCTACGCAAGCGGTTCCCAAAGAGCTTTAGAACAAGGCATAGTTTTCCCTGCTGGCTCTTTGGGAAAGGGACCAATCTCCAGACATATGGCCATTTTTGTGCCTGGAGCGACGCCAAGTGAGAAAGGGTTGTTTTGAGGCTGAAGGCAGCAGGAAAGCCTGCAGCCCCCAGGTCTGTGGGGCTACGCAAGCGGTTCCCAAAGAGCTTTAGAACAAGGCATAGTTTTCCCTGCTGGCTCTTTGGGCGTGGGACCAGTCTCCAGACATATGGCCATTTTTGTGCCTGGAGTGACGCCATGTGGGAAAGGGTGGTTTTGAGGCTGAAGGCAGCAGGAAAGCCTGCAGCCCCCAGGTGTGTGGGGCTACGCAAGCGGTTCCCAAAGAGCTTTAGAACAAGGCATAGTTTTCCCTGCTGGCTCTTTGGGAAAGGGACCAGTCTCCAGACATATGGCCATTTTTCTGCCTGGCACGGGGCCGAGTGGGAAAGCGTGCTTTTGAGGCTGAAGAGAGCAGGAAAGCCTGCAGCCCCCAGGTGTGTGGGGCTACGCAAGCGGTTCCCAAAGAGCTTTAGAACAAGGCATAGTTTTCCCTGCTGGCTCTTTTGGCGTGGGACCAACCTCCAGCCATATGGCCATTTTTGTGCCTGGCGTGACGCCATGAGGGAAAGGGTGGTTTTGAGGCTGAAGGCAACAGGAAAGCCTGCAGCCCCCAGGTGTGTGGGGCTACGCAAGCTGTTCCCAAAGAGCTTTAGAACAAGGCATAGTTTTCCCTGCTGGCTCTTTGGGCGTGGGACCAATCTCCAGACATATGGCCATTTTTGGGCCTGGCGCGGCGCCAAGTGGGAAAGGGTGGTTTTGAGGCTGAAGGCTGCAGGAAAGCCTGCAGCCCCCAGGTGTGTGGGGCTACGCAAGAGGTTCCCAAAGAGCTTTAGAACAAGGCATCGTTTTCCCTGCTGGCTCTTTGGGCGTGGGACCAATCTCCAGATATATGGCCATTTTGGGGCTTGGCGCGGCGCCATGTGGGAAAGGGTGGTTTTGAGGCTGAAGGCAGCAGGAAAGCCTGCAGCCCCCAGGTGTGTGGGGCTACGCAAGCCGTTCCCAAAGAGCTTTAGAACAAGGCATAGTTTTCCCTGCTGGCTCTTTGGGAAAGGGACCAATCTCCAGACATATGGCCATTTTTGTGCCTGGAGCGACGCCAAGTGAGAAAGGGTGGTTTTGAGGCTGAAGGCAGCAGGAAAGCCTGCAGCCCCCAGGTCTGTGGGGCTACGCAAGCGGTTCCCAAAGAGCTTTAGAAAAAGCCATAGTTTTCCCTGCTGGCTCTTTGGGAAAGGGACCAGTCTCCAGACATATGGCCATTTTTCTGCCTGGCACGGGGCCGAGTGGGAAAGCGTGCTTTTGAGGCTGAAGAGAGCAGGAAAGCCTGCAGCTCCCAGGTCTGTGGGGCTACGCAAGCCGTTCCCAAAGAGCTTTAGAACAAGGCATAGTTTTCCCTGCTGGCTCTTTGGGCGTGGGACCAGCCTCCAGCCATATGGCCATTTTTGTGCCTGGCGTGACGCCATGAGGGAAAGGGTGGTTTTGAGGCTGAAGGCAGCAGGAAAGCCTGCAGCCCCCAGGTGTGTGGGGCTACGCAAGCGGTTCCCAAAGAGCTTTAGAACAAGGCATAGTTTTCCCTGCTGGCTCTTTGGGAAAGGGACCAGTCTCCAGACATATGGCCATTTTTCTGCCTGGCACGGGGCCGAGTGGTAAAGCGTGCTTTTGAGGCTGAAGAGAGCAGGAAAGCCTGCAGCCCCCAGGTCTGTGGGGCTACGCAAGCCGTTCCCAAAGAGCTTTAGAACAAGGCATAGTTTTCCCTGCTGGCTCTTTGGGAAAGGGACCAACCTCCAGCCATATGGCCATTTTTGTGCCTGGCGTGACGCCATGAGGGAAAGGGTGGTTTTGAGGCTGAAGGCAGCAGGAAAGCCTGCAGCCCCCAGGTGTGTGGGGCTACGCAAGCGGTTCCCAAAGAGCTTTAGAACAAGGCATAGTTTTCCCTGCTGGCTCTTTGGGCGTGGGACCAATCTCCAGACATATGGCCATTTTTGGGCCTGGCACGGCGCCAAGTGGGAAAGGGTGGTTTTGAGGCTGAAGGCAGCAGGAAAGCCTGCAGCCCCCAGGTGTGTGGGGCTACGCAAGAGGTTCCCAAAGAGCTTTAGAACAAGGCATAGTTTTCCCTGCTGGCTCTTTGGGAAAGGGACCAATCTCCAGACATATGGCCATTTTTGTGCCTGGAGCGACGCCAAGTGAGAAAGGGTTGTTTTGAGGCTGAAGGCAGCAGGAAAGCCTGCAGCCCCGAGGTGTGTGGGGCTACGCAAGCCGTTCCCAAAGAGCTTTAGAACAAGGCATAGTTTTCCCTGCTGGCTCTTTGGGCGTGGGACCAGTCTCCAGACATATGGCCATTTTTGTGCCTGGCGTGACGCCATGTGGGAAAGGGTGGTTTTGAGGCTGAAGGCAGCAGGAAAGCCTGCAGCCCCCAGGTGTGTGGGGCTACGCAAGCGGTTCCCAAAGAGCTTTAGAACAAGGCATAGTTTTCCCTGCTGGCTCTTTGGGAAAGGGACCAGTCTCCAGACATATGGCCATTTTTCTGCCTGGCACGGGTCCGAGTGGGAAAGCGTGCTTTTGAGGCTGAAGAGAGCAGGAAAGCCTGCAGCCCCCAGGTCTGTGGGGCTACGCAAGCCGTTCCCAAAGAGCTTTAGAACAAGGCATAGTTTTCCCTGCTGGCTCTTTGGGCGTGGGACCAACCTCCAGCCATATGGCCATTTTTGTGCCTGGCGTGACGCCATGAGGGAAAGGGTGGTTTTGAGGCTGAAGGCAGCAGGAAAGCCTGCAGCCCCCAGGTGTGTGGGGCTACGCAAGCGGTTCCCAAAGAGCTTTAGAACAAGGCATAGTTTTCCCTGCTGGCTCTTTGGGCGTGGGACCAACCTCCAGACATATGGCCATTTTTGTGCCTGGCGCGGCGCCAAGTGGGAAAGGGTGGTTTTGAGGCTGAAGGCAGCAGGAAAGCCTGCAGCCCCCAGGTGTGTGGGGCTACGCAAGCAGTTCCCAAAGAGCTTTAGAACAAGGCATAGTTTTCCCTGCTGGCTCTTTGGGCGTGGGACCAGTCTCCAGACATATGGCCATTTTTGGGCCTGGCGCGGCGCCAAGTGAGAAAGGGTTGTTTTGAGGCTGAAGGCAGCAGGAAAGCCTGCAGCCCCCAGGTGTGTGGGGCTACGCAAGCGGTTCCCAAAGAGCTTTAGAACAAGGCATAGTTTTCCCTGCTGGCTCTTTGGGCGTGGGACCAGTCTCCAGACATATGGCCATTTTTGTGCCTGGCGTGACGCCATGTGGGAAAGGGTGGTTTTGAGGCTGAAGGCAGCAGGAAAGCCTGCAGCCCCCAGGTGTGTGGGGCTACGCAAGCGGTTCCCAAAGAGCTTTAGAACAAGGCATAGTTTTCCCTGCTGGCTCTTTGGGAAAGGGACCAGTCTCCAGACATATGGCCATTTTTCTGCCTGGCACGGGTCCGAGTGGGAAAGCGTGCTTTTGAGGCTGAAGAGAGCAGGAAAGCCTGCAGCCCCCAGGTCTGTGGGGCTACGCAAGCCGTTCCCAAAGAGCTTTAGAACAAGGCATAGTTTTCCCTGATGGCTCTTTGGGCGTGGGACCAACCTCCAGCTATATGGCCATTTTTGTGCCTGGCGTGACGCCATGAGGGAAAGGGTGGTTTTGAGGCTGAAGGCAGCAGGAAAGCCTGCAGCCCCCAGGTGTGTGGGGCTACGCAAGCGGTTCCCAAAGAGCTTTAGAACAAGGCATAGTTTTCCCTGCTGGCTCTTTGGGAAAGGGACCAGTCTCTAGACATATGGCCATTTTTGGGCCTGGCGCGGCACCAAGTGGGAAAGGGTGGTTTTGAGGCTGAAGGCAGCAGGAAAGCCTGCAGCCCCCAGGTGTGTGGGGCTACGCAAGCAGTTCCCAAAGAGCTTTAGAACAAGGCATAGTTTTCCCTGCTGGCTCTTTGGGCGTGGGACCAATCTCCAGACATATGGCCATTTTTGGGCCTGGCGCGGCACCAAGTGGGAAAGGGTGGTTTTGAGGCTGAAGGCAGCAGGAAAGCCTGCAGCCCCCAGGTGTGTGGGGCCACGCAAGCGGTTCCCAAAGAGCTTTAGAACAAGGCATCGTTTTCCCTGCTGGCTCTTTGGGAAAGGGACCAATCTCCAGACATATGGCCATTTTTGTGCCTGGAGCGAGGCCAAGTGAGAAAGGGTTGTTTTGAGGCTGAAGGCAGCAGGAAAGCCTGCAGCCCCCAGGTGTGTGGGGCTACGCAAGCGGTTCCCAAAGAGCTTTAGAACAAGGCATAGTTTTCCCTGCTGGCTCTTTGGGCGTGGGACCAGTCTCCAGACATATGGCCATTTTTGTGCTTGGCGTGACGCCATGTGGGAAAGGGTGGTTTTGAGGCTGAAGGCAGCAGGAAAGCCTGCAGCCCCCAGGTGTGTGGGGCTACGCAAGCGGTTCCCAAAGAGCTTTAGAACAAGGCATAGTTTTCCCTGCTGGCTCTTTGGGAAAGGGACCAGTCTCCAGACATATGGCCATTTTTCTGCCTGGCACGGGGCCGAGTGGGAAAGCGTGCTTTTGAGGCTGAAGAGAGCAGGAAAGCCTGCAGCCCCCAGGTCTGTGGGGCTACGCAAGCCGTTCCCAAAGAGCTTTAGAACAAGGCATAGTTTTCCCTGCTGGCTCTTTGGGCGTGGGACCAGTCTCCAGCCATATGGCCATTTTTGTGCCTGGCGTGACGCCATGAGGGAAAGGGTGGTTTTGAGGCTGAAGGCAGCAGGAAAGCCTGCAGCCCCCAGGTGTGTGGGGCTACGCAAGCGGTTCCCAAAGAGCTTTAGAACAAGGCATAGTTTTCCCTGCTGGCTCTTTGGGCGTGGGACCAATCCCCAGATATATGGCCATTTCTGGGCTTGGCGCGGCGCCAAGTGAGAAAGGGTTGTTTTGAGGCTGAAGGCAGCAGGAAAGCCTGCAGCCCCCAGGTGTGTGGGGCCACGCAAGCGGTTCCCAAAGAGCTTTAGAACAAGGCATCGTTTTCCCTGCTGGCTCTTTGGGCGTGGGACCAATCTCCAGATATATGGCCATTTTTGTGCCTGGCATGGCGCCAAGTGGGAAAGGGTGGTTTTGAGGCTGAAGGCAGCAGGAAAGCCTGCAGCCCCCAGGAGTGTGGGGCTACGCAAGCGGTTCCCAAAGAGCTTTAGAACAAGGCATATTTTTCCCTGCTGGCTCTTTGGGAAAGGGACCAATCTCCAGACATATGGCCATTTTTGTGCCTGGAGCGAGGCCAAGTGAGAAAGGGTTGTTTTGAGGCTGAAGGCAGCAGGAAAGCCTGCAGCCCCCAGGTGTGTGGGGCTACGCAAGCGGTTCCCAAAGAGCTTTAGAACAAGGCATAGTTTTCCCTGCTGGCTCTTTGGGAAAGGGACCAGTCTCCAGACATATGGCCATTTTTCTGCCTGGCACGGGGCCGAGTGGGAAAGCGTGCTTTTGAGGCTGAAGAGAGCAGGAAAGCCTGCAGCCCCCAGGTCTGTGGGGCTACGCAAGCCGTTCCCAAAGAGCTTTAGAACAAGGCATAGTTTTCCCTGCTGGCTCTTTGGGCGTGGGACCAACCTCCAGCCATATGGCCATTTTTGTGCCTGGCGTGACGCCATGAGGGAAAGGGTGGTTTTGAGGCTGAAGGCAGCAGGAAAGCCTGCAGCCCCCAGGTGTGTGGGGCTACGCAAGCGGTTCCCAAAGAGCTTTAGAACAAGGCATAGTTTTCCCTGCTGGCTCTTTGGGCGTGGGACCAACCTCCAGACATATGGCCATTTTTGTGCCTGGCGCGGCGCCAAGTGGGAAAGGGTGGTTTTGAGGCTGAAGGCAGCAGGAAAGCCTGCAGCCCCCAGGTGTGTGGGGCTACGCAAGCAGTTCCCAAAGAGCTTTAGAACAAGGCATAGTTTTCCCTGCTGGCTCTTTGGGCGTGGGACCAGTCTCCAGACAGATGGCCATTTTTGGGCCTGGCGCGGCGCCAAGTGAGAAAGGGTTGTTTTGAGGCTGAAGGCAGCAGGAAAGCCTGCAGCCCCCAGGTGTGTGGGGCTACGCAAGCGGTTCCCAAAGAGCTTTAGAACAAGGCATAGTTTTCCCTGCTGGCTCTTTGGGCGTGGGACCAGTCTCCAGACATATGGCCATTTTTGTGCCTGGCGTGACGCCATGTGGGAAAGGGTGGTTTTGAGGCTGAAGGCAGCAGGAAAGCCTGCAGCCCCCAGGTGTGTGGGGCTACGCAAGCGGTTCCCAAAGAGCTTTAGAACAAGGCATAGTTTTCCCTGCTGGCTCTTTGGGAAAGGGACCAGTCTCCAGACATATGGCCATTTTTCTGCCTGGCACGGGTCCGAGTGGGAAAGCGTGCTTTTGAGGCTGAAGAGAGCAGGAAAGCCTGCAGCCCCCAGGTCTGTGGGGCTACGCAAGCCGTTCCCAAAGAGCTTTAGAGCAAGGCATAGTTTTCCCTGATGGCTCTTTGGGCGTGGGACCAACCTCCAGCTATATGGCCATTTTTGTGCCTGGCGTGACGCCATGAGGGAAAGGGTGGTTTTGAGGCTGAAGGCAGCAGGAAAGCCTGCAGCCCCCAGGTGTGTGGGGCTACGCAAGCGGTTCCCAAAGAGCTTTAGAACAAGGCATAGTTTTCCCTGCTGGCTCTTTGGGAAAGGGACCAGTCTCCAGACATATGGCCATTTTTGGGCCTGGCGCGGCACCAAGTGGGAAAGGGTGGTTTTGAGGCTGAAGGCAGCAGGAAAGCCTGCAGCCCCCAGGTGTGTGGGGCTACGCAAGCAGTTCCCAAAGAGCTTTAGAACAAGGCATAGTTTTCCCTGCTGGCTCTTTGGGCGTGGGACCAATCTCCAGACATATGGCCATTTTTGGGCCTGGCGCGGCACCAAGTGGGAAAGGGTGGTTTTGAGGCTGAAGGCAGCAGGAAAGCCTGCAGCCCCCAGGTGTGTGGGGCCACGCAAGCGGTTCCCAAAGAGCTTTAGAACAAGGCATCGTTTTCCCTGCTGGCTCTTTGGGCGTGGGACCAATCTCCAGATATATGGCCATTTTTGTGCCTGGCATGGCGCCAAGTGGGAAAGGGTGGTTTTGAGGCTGAAGGCAGCAGGAAAGCCTGCAGCCCCCAGGAGTGTGGGGCTACGCAAGCGGTTCCCAAAGAGCTTTAGAACAAGGCATAGTTTTCCCTGCTGGCTCTTTGGGAAAGGGACCAATCTCCAGACATATGGCCATTTTTGTGCCTGGAGCGAGGCCAAGTGAGAAAGGGTTGTTTTGAGGCTGAAGGCAGCAGGAAAGCCTGCAGCCCCCAGGAGTGTGGGGCTACGCAAGCGGTTCCCAAAGAGCTTTAGAACAAGGCATAGTTTTCCCTGCTGGCTCTTTGGGCGTGGGACCAGTCTCCAGACATATGGCCATTTTTGTGCTTGGCGTGACGCCATGTGGGAAAGGGTGGTTTTGAGGCTGAAGGCAGCAGGAAAGCCTGCAGCCCCCAGGTGTGTGGGGCTACGCAAGCGGTTCCCAAAGAGCTTTAGAACAAGGCATAGTTTTCCCTGCTGGCTCTTTGGGAAAGGGACCAGTCTCCAGACATATGGCCATTTTTCTGCCTGGCACGGGGCCGAGTGGGAAAGCGTGCTTTTGAGGCTGAAGAGAGCAGGAAAGCCTGCAGCCCCCAGGTCTGTGGGGCTACGCAAGCCGTTCCCAAAGAGCTTTAGAACAAGGCATAGTTTTCCCTGCTGGCTCTTTGGGCGTGGGACCAGTCTCCAGCCATATGGCCATTTTTGTGCCTGGCGTGACGCCATGAGGGAAAGGGTGGTTTTGAGGCTGAAGGCAGCAGGAAAGCCTGCAGCCCCCAGGTGTGTGGGGCTACGCAAGCGGTTCCCAAAGAGCTTTAGAACAAGGCATAGTTTTCCCTGCTGGCTCTTTGGGCGTGGGACCAATCCCCAGATATATGGCCATTTCTGGGCTTGGCGCGGCGCCAAGTGAGAAAGGGTTGTTTTGAGGCTGAAGGCAGCAGGAAAGCCTGCAGCCCCCAGGTGTGTGGGGCCACGCAAGCGGTTCCCAAAGAGCTTTAGAACAAGGCATCGTTTTCCCTGCTGGCTCTTTGGGCGTGGGACCAATCTCCAGATATATGGCCATTTTTGTGCCTGGCATGGCGCCAAGTGGGAAAGGGTGGTTTTGAGGCTGAAGGCAGCAGGAAAGCCTGCAGCCCCCAGGAGTGTGGGGCTACGCAAGCGGTTCCCAAAGAGCTTTAGAACAAGGCATATTTTTCCCTGCTGGCTCTTTGGGAAAGGGACCAATCTCCAGACATATGGCCATTTTTGTGCCTGGAGCGAGGCCAAGTGAGAAAGGGTTGTTTTGAGGCTGAAGGCAGCAGGAAAGCCTGCAGCCCCCAGGTGTGTGGGGCTACGCAAGCGGTTCCCAAAGAGCTTTAGAACAAGGCATAGTTTTCCCTGCTGGCTCTTTGGGAAAGGGACCAGTCTCCAGACATATGGCCATTTTTCTGCCTGGCACGGGGCCGAGTGGGAAAGCGTGCTTTTGAGGCTGAAGAGAGCAGGAAAGCCTGCAGCCCCCAGGTCTGTGGGGCTACGCAAGCCGTTCCCAAAGAGCTTTAGAACAAGGCATAGTTTTCCCTGCTGGCTCTTTGGGCGTGGGACCAACCTCCAGCCATATGGCCATTTTTGTGCCTGGCGTGACGCCATGAGGGAAAGGGTGGTTTTGAGGCTGAAGGCAGCAGGAAAGCCTGCAGCCCCCAGGTGTGTGGGGCTACGCAAGCGGTTCCCAAAGAGCTTTAGAACAAGGCATAGTTTTCCCTGCTGGCTCTTTGGGCGTGGGACCAATCTCCAGACATATGGCCATTTTTGGGCCTGGGGCGGCGCCAAGTGGGAAAGGGTGGTTTTGAGGCTGAAGGCTGCAGGAAAGCCTGCAGCCCCCAGGTGTGTGGGGCTACGCAAGAGGTTCCCAAAGAGCTTTAGAACAAGGCATCGTTTTCCCTGCTGGCTCTTTGGGCGTGGGACCAGTCTCCAGACATATGGCCATTTTTGTGCCTGGCGTGACGCCATGTGGGAAAGGGTGGTTTTGAGGCTGAAGGCAGCAGGAAAGCCTGCAGCCCCCAGGTGTGTGGGGCTACGCAAGCGGTTCCCAAAGAGCTTTAGAACAAGGCATAGTTTTCCCTGCTGGCTCTTTGGGAAAGGGACCAGTCTCCAGACATATGGCCATTTTTCTGCCTGGCACGGGTCCGAGTGGGAAAGCGTGCTTTTGAGGCTGAAGAGAGCAGGAAAGCCTGCAGCCCCCAGGTCTGTGGGGCTACGCAAGCCGTTCCCAAAGAGCTTTAGAGCAAGGCATAGTTTTCCCTGATGGCTCTTTGGGCGTGGGAGCAGTCTCCAGCCTTATGGCCATTTTTGGGCCTGGCGTGACGCCATGAGGGAAAGGGTGGTTTTGAGGCTGAAGGCAGCAGGAAAGCCTGCAGCCCCCAGGTGTGTGGGGCTACGCAAGCGGTTCCCAAAGAGCTTTAGAACAAGGCATAGTTTTCCCTGCTGGCTCTTTGGGAAAGGGACCAGTCTCCAGACATATGGCCATTTTTGGGCCTGGCGTGACGCCATGAGGGAAAGGGTGGTTTTGAGGCTGAAGGCAGCAGGAAAGCCTGCAGCCCCCAGGTGTGTGGGGCTACGCAAGCGGTTCCCAAAGAGCTTTAGAACAAGGCATAGTTTTCCCTGCTGGCTCTTTAGGCGTGGGACCAATCTCCAGACATATGGCCATTTTTGGGCCTGGGGCGGCGCCAAGTGGGAAAGGGTGGTTTTGAGGCTGAAGGCTGCAGGAAAGCCTGCAGCCCCCAGGTGTGTGGGGCTACGCAAGAGGTTCCCAAAGAGCTTTAGAACAAGGCATCGTTTTCCCTGCTGGCTCTTTGGGCGTGGGACCAATCCCCAGATATATGGCCATTTCTGGGCTTGGCGCGGCGCCAAGTGAGAAAGGGTTGTTTTGAGGCTGAAGGCAGCAGGAAAGCCTGCAGCCCCCAGGTGTGTGGGGCCACGCAAGCGGTTCCCAAAGAGCTTTAGAACAAGGCATCGTTTTCCCTGCTGGCTCTTTGGGCGTGGGACCAATCTCCAGATATATGGCCATTTTTGTGCCTGGCATGGCGCCAAGTGGGAAAGGGTGGTTTTGAGGCTGAAGGCAGCAGGAAAGCCTGCAGCCCCCAGGAGTGTGGGGCTACGCAAGCGGTTCCCAAAGAGCTTTAGAACAAGGCATAGTTTTCCCTGCTGGCTCTTTGGGAAAGGGACCAGTCTCCAGACATATGGCCATTTTTGTGCCTGGAGCGAGGCCAAGTGAGAAAGGGTGGTTTTGAGGCTGAAGAGAGCAGGAAAGCCTGCAGCCCCCAGGTGTGTGGGGCTACGCAAGCGGTTCCCAAAGAGCTTTAGAACAAGGCATAGTTTTCCCTGCTGGCTCTTTGGGCGTGGGACCAATCTCCAGACATATGGCCATTTTTGGGCCTGGGGCGGCGCCAAGTGGGAAAGGGTGGTTTTGAGGCTGAAGGCTGCAGGAAAGCCTGCAGCCCCCAGGTGTGTGGGGCTACGCAAGAGGTTCCCAAAGAGCTTTAGAACAAGGCATCGTTTTCCCTGCTGGCTCTTTGGGCGTGGGACCAATCCCCAGATATATGGCCATTTCTGGGCTTGGCGCGGCGCCAAGTGAGAAAGGGTTGTTTTGAGGCTGAAGGCAGCAGGAAAGCCTGCAGCCCCCAGGTGTGTGGGGCTACGCAAGCGGTTCCCAAAGAGCTTTAGAACAAGGCATAGTTTTCCCTGCTGGCTCTTTGGGCGTGGGACCAGTCTCCAGACATATGGCCATTTTTGTGCCTGGCGTGACGCCATGTGGGAAAGGGTGGTTTTGAGGCTGAAGGCAGCAGGAAAGCCTGCAGCCCCCAGGTGTGTGGGGCTACGCAAGCGGTTCCCAAAGAGCTTTAGAACAAGGCATAGTTTTCCCTGCTGGCTCTTTGGGAAAGGGACCAGTCTCCAGACATATGGCCATTTTTCTGCCTGGCACGGGTCCGAGTGGGAAAGCGTGCTTTTGAGGCTGAAGAGAGCAGGAAAGCCTGCAGCCCCCAGGTCTGTGGGGCTACGCAAGCCGTTCCCAAAGAGCTTTAGAGCAAGGCATAGTTTTCCCTGATGGCTCTTTGGGCGTGGGACCAGTCTCCAGACATATGGCCATTTTTGGGCCTGGCGTGACGCCATGAGGGAAAGGGTGGTTTTGAGGCTGAAGGCAGCAGGAAAGCCTGCAGCCCCCAGGTGTGTGGGGCTACGCAAGCGGTTCCCAAAGAGCTTTAGAACAAGGCATAGTTTTCCCTGCTGGCTCTTTGGGAAAGGGACCAGTCTCCAGACATATGGCCATTTTTGGGCCTGGCGCGGCGCCAAGTGGGAAAGGGTGGTTTTGAGGCTGAAGGCAGCAGGAAAGCCTGCAGCCCCCAGGTGTGTGGGGCTACGCAAGCAGTTCCCAAAGAGCTTTAGAACAAGGCATAGTTTTCCCTGCTGGCTCTTTGGGCGTGGGACCAATCTCCAGACATATGGCCATTTTTGGGCCTGGCGCGGCACCAAGTGGGAAAGGGTGGTTTTGAGGCTGAAGGCAGCAGGAAAGCCTGCAGCCCCCAGGTGTGTGGGGCCACGCAAGCGGTTCCCAAAGAGCTTTAGAACAAGGCATCGTTTTCCCTGCTGGCTCTTTGGGCGTGGGACCAATCTCCAGATATATGGCCATTTTTGTGCCTGGCATGGCGCCAAGTGGGAAAGGGTGGTTTTGAGGCTGAAGGCAGCAGGAAAGCCTGCAGCCCCCAGGTGTGTGGGGCTACGCAAGCGGTTCCCAAAGAGCTTTAGAACAAGGCATAGTTTTCCCTGCTGGCTCTTTGGGAAAGGGACCAATCTCCAGACATATGGCCATTTTTGTGCCTGGAGCGAGGCCAAGTGAGAAAGGGTTGTTTTGAGGCTGAAGGCAGCAGGAAAGCCTGCAGCCCCCAGGTGTGTGGGGCTACGCAAGCGGTTCCCAAAGAGCTTTAGAACAAGGCATAGTTTTCCCTGCTGGCTCTTTGGGAAAGGGACCAGTCTCCAGACATATGGCCATTTTTCTGCCTGGCACGGGGCCGAGTGGGAAAGCGTGCTTTTGAGGCTGAAGAGAGCAGGAAAGCCTGCAGCCCCCAGGTCTGTGGGGCTACGCAAGCCGTTCCCAAAGAGCTTTAGAACAAGGCATAGTTTTCCCTGCTGGCTCTTTGGGCGTGGGACCAACCTCCAGCCATATGGCCATTTTTGTGCCTGGCGTGACGCCATGAGGGAAAGGGTGGTTTTGAGGCTGAAGAGAGCAGGAAAGCCTGCAGCCCCCAGGTGTGTGGGGCTACGCAAGCGGTTCCCAAAGAGCTTTAGAACAAGGCATAGTTTTCCCTGCTGGCTCTTTGGGCGTGGGACCAATCTCCAGACATATGGCCATTTTTGGGCCTGGGGCGGCGCCAAGTGGGAAAGGGTGGTTTTGAGGCTGAAGGCTGCAGGAAAGCCTGCAGCCCCCAGGTGTGTGGGGCTACGCAAGAGGTTCCCAAATAGCTTTAGAACAAGGCATCGTTTTCCCTGCTGGCTCTTTGGGCGTGGGACCAATCCCCAGATATATGGCCATTTCTGGGCTTGGCGCGGCGCCAAGTGAGAAAGGGTTGTTTTGAGGCTGAAGGCAGCAGGAAAGCCTGCAGCCCCCAGGTGTGTGGGGCTACGCAAGCGGTTCCCAAAGAGCTTTAGAACAAGGCATAGTTTTCCCTGCTGGCTCTTTGGGCGTGGGACCAGTCTCCAGACATATGGCCATTTTTGTGCCTGGCGTGACGCCATGTGGGAAAGGGTGGTTTTGAGGCTGAAGGCAGCAGGAAAGCCTGCAGCCCCCAGGTGTGTGGGGCTACGCAAGCGGTTCCCAAAGAGCTTTAGAACAAGGCATAGTTTTCCCTGCTGGCTCTTTGGGAAAGGGACCAGTCTCCAGACATATGGCCATTTTTCTGCCTGGCACGGGTCCGAGTGGGAAAGCGTGCTTTTGAGGCTGAAGAGAGCAGGAAAGCCTGCAGCCCCCAGGTCTGTGGGGCTACGCAAGCCGTTCCCAAAGAGCTTTAGAGCAAGGCATAGTTTTCCCTGATGGCTCTTTGGGCGTGGGACCAGTCTCCAGACATATGGCCATTTTTGGGCCTGGCGTGACGCCATGAGGGAAAGGGTGGTTTTGAGGCTGAAGGCAGCAGGAAAGCCTGCAGCCCCCAGGTGTGTGGGGCTACGCAAGCGGTTCCCAAAGAGCTTTAGAACAAGGCATAGTTTTCCCTGCTGGCTCTTTGGGAAAGGGACCAGTCTCCAGACATATGGCCATTTTTGGGCCTGGCACGGCGCCAAGTGGGAAAGGGTGGTTTTGAGGCTGAAGGCAGCAGGAAAGCCTGCAGCCCCCAGGTGTGTGGGGCTACGCAAGCAGTTCCCAAAGAGCTTTAGAACAAGGCATAGTTTTCCCTGCTGGCTCTTTGGGCGTGGGACCAATCTCCAGACATATGGCCATTTTTGGGCCTGGCGCGGCACCAAGTGGGAAAGGGTGGTTTTGAGGCTGAAGGCAGCAGGAAAGCCTGCAGCCCCCAGGTGTGTGGGGCCACGCAAGCGGTTCCCAAAGAGCTTTAGAACAAGGCATCGTTTTCCCTGCTGGCTCTTTGGGCGTGGGACCAATCTCCAGATATATGGCCATTTTTGTGCCTGGCATGGCGCCAAGTGGGAAAGGGTGGTTTTGAGGCTGAAGGCAGCAGGAAAGCCTGCAGCCCCCAGGTGTGTGGGGCTACGCAAGCGGTTCCCAAAGAGCTTTAGAACAAGGCATAGTTTTCCCTGCTGGCTCTTTGGGAAAGGGACCAATCTCCAGACATATGGCCATTTTTGTGCCTGGAGCGAGGCCAAGTGAGAAAGGGTTGTTTTGAGGCTGAAGGCAGCAGGAAAGCCTGCAGCCCCCAGGTGTGTGGGGCTACGCAAGCGGTTCCCAAAGAGCTTTAGAACAAGGCATAGTTTTCCCTGCTGGCTCTTTGGGCGTGGGACCAGTCTCCAGACATATGGCCATTTTTGTGCTTGGCGTGACGCCATGTGGGAAAGGGTGGTTTTGAGGCTGAAGGCAGCAGGAAAGCCTGCAGCCCCCAGGTGTGTGGGGCTACGCAAGCGGTTCCCAAAGAGCTTTAGAACAAGGCATAGTTTTCCCTGCTGGCTCTTTGGGAAAGGGACCAGTCTCCAGACATATGGCCATTTTTCTGCCTGGCACGGGGCCGAGTGGGAAAGCGTGCTTTTGAGGCTGAAGAGAGCAGGAAAGCCTGCAGCCCCCAGGTCTGTGGGGCTACGCAAGCCGTTCCCAAAGAGCTTTAGAACAAGGCATAGTTTTCCCTGCTGGCTCTTTGGGCGTGGGACCAACCTCCAGCCATATGGCCATTTTTGTGCCTGGCGTGACGCCATGAGGGAAAGGGTGGTTTTGAGGCTGAAGGCAGCAGGAAAGCCTGCAGCCCCCAGGTGTGTGGGGCTACGCAAGCGGTTCCCAAAGAGCTTTAGAACAAGGCATAGTTTTCCCTGCTGGCTCTTTGGGCGTGGGACCAATCTCCAGACATATGGCCATTTTTGGGCCTGGGGCGGCGCCAAGTGGGAAAGGGTGGTTTTGAGGCTGAAGGCTGCAGGAAAGCCTGCAGCCCCCAGGTGTGTGGGGCTACGCAAGAGGTTCCCAAAGAGCTTTAGAACAAGGCATCGTTTTCCCTGCTGGCTCTTTGGTCGTGGGACCAATCCCCAGATATATGGCCATTTCTGGGCTTGGCGCGGCGCCATGTGGGAAAGGGTGGTTTTGAGGCTGAAGGCAGCAGGAAAGCCTGCAGCCCCCAGGAGTTTGGGGCTACGCAAGTGGTTCCCAAAGAGCTTTAGAGCAAGGCATAGTTTTCCCTGATGGCTCTTTGGGCGTGGGACCAACCTCCAGCTATATGGCCATTTTTGTGCCTGGCGTGACGCCATGAGGGAAAGGGTGGTTTTGAGGCTGAAGGCAGCAGGAAAGCCTGCAGCCCCCAGGTGTGTGGGGCTACGCAAGCAGTTCCCAAAGAGCTTTAGAACAAGGCATAGTTTTCCCTGCTGGCTCTTTGGGAAAGGGACCAGTCTCCAGACATATGGCCATTTTTGGGCCTGGCGCGGCGCCAAGTGGGAAAGGGTGGTTTTGAGGCTGAAGGCAGCAGGAAAGCCTGCAGCCCCCAGGTGTGTGGGGCTACGCAAGCAGTTCCCAAAGAGCTTTAGAACAAGGCATAGTTTTCCCTGCTGGCTCTTTGGGCGTGGGACCAGTCTCCAGACATATGGCCATTTTTGGGCCTGGCGCGGCACCAAGTGGGAAAGGGTGGTTTTGAGGCTGAAGGCAGCAGGAAAGCCTGCAGCCCCCAGGTGTGTGGGGCCACGCAAGCGGTTCCCAAAGAGCTTTAGAACAAGGCATCGTTTTCCCTGCTGGCTCTTTGGGCGTGGGACCAATCTCCAGATATATGGCCATTTTTGTGCCTGGCGTGGCGCCAAGTGGGAAAGCGTGCTTTTGAGGCTGAAGGCAGCAGGAAAGCCTGCAGCCCCCAGGTGTGTGGGGCTACGCAAGCGGTTCCCAAAGAGCTTTAGAACAAGGCATAGTTTTCCCTGCTGGCTCTTTGGGCGTGGGACCAGTCTCCAGACATATGGCCATTTTTGTGCTTGGCGTGACGCCATGTGGGAAAGGGTGGTTTTGAGGCTGAAGGCAGCAGGAAAGCCTGCAGCCCCCAGGTGTGTGGGGCTACGCAAGCGGTTCCCAAAGAGCTTTAGAACAAGGCATAGTTTTCCCTGCTGGCTCTTTGGGAAAGGGACCAGTCTCCAGACATATGGCCATTTTTCTGCCTGGCACGGGGCCGAGTGGGAAAGCGTGCTTTTGAGGCTGAAGAGAGCAGGAAAGCCTGCAGCCCCCAGGTCTGTGGGGCTACGCAAGCCGTTCCCAAAGAGCTTTAGAACAAGGCATAGTTTTCCCTGCTGGCTCTTTGGGCGTGGGACCAACCTCCAGCCATATGGCCATTTTTGTGCCTGGCGTGACGCCATGAGGGAAAGGGTGGTTTTGAGGCTGAAGGCAGCAGGAAAGCCTGCAGCCCCCAGGTGTGTGGGGCTACGCAAGCCGTTCCCAAAGAGCTTTAGAACAAGGCATAGTTTTCCCTGCTGGCTCTTTGGACGTGGGACCAATCTCCAGACATATGGCCATTTTTGGGCCTGGGGCGGCGCCAAGTGGGAAAGGGTGGTTTTGAGGCTGAAGGCTGCAGGAAAGCCTGCAGCCCCCAGGTGTGTGGGGCTACGCAAGAGGTTCCCAAAGAGCTTTAGAACAAGGCATCGTTTTCCCTGCTGGCTCTTTGGGCGTGGGACCAATCCCCAGATATATGGCCATTTCTGGGCTTGGCGCGGCGCCATGTGGGAAAGGGTGGTTTTGAGGCTGAAGGCAGCAGGAAAGCCTGCAGCCCCCAGGAGTTTGGGGCTACGCAAGTGGTTCCCAAAGAGCTTTAGAACAAGGCATAGTTTTCCCTGCTGGCTCTTTGGGCGTGGGACCAGTCTCCAGACATATGGCCATTTTGTGCCTTGCGTGACGCCAAGTGGGAAAGGGTGATTTTGAGGCTGAAGGCAGCAGGAAAGCCTGCAGCCCCCAGGTGTGTGGGGCTACGCAAGCGGTTCCCAAAGAGCTTTAGAACAAGGCATAGTTTTCCCTGCTGGCTCTTTGGGCGTGGGACCAGTCTCCAGATATATGGCCATTTTTGTGCCTGGCGTGGCGCCATGTGCGAAAGGGTGCTTTTGAGGCTGAAGGCAGCAGGAAAGCCTGCAGCCCCCAGGAGTGTGGGGCTACGCAAGCGGTTCCCAAAGAGCTTTAGAACAAGGCATAGTTTTCCCTGCTGGCTCTTTGGGAAAGGGACCAATCTCCAGACATATGGCCATTTTTGTGCCTGGAGCGACGCCAAGTGAGAAAGGGTTGTTTTGAGGCTGAAGGCAGCAGGAAAGCCTGCAGCCCCCAGGTGTGTGGGGCTACGCAAGTGGTTCCCAAAGAGCTTTAGAACAATGCATAGTTTTCCCTGCTGGCTGTTTGGGCGTGGGACCAGTCTCCAGACATATGGCCATTTTTGGGCCTGGCGCGGCGCCATGTGGGAAAGGGTGGTTTTGAGGCTGAAGGCAGCAGGAAAGCCTGCAGCCCCCAGGTGTGTGGGGCTACGCAAGCGGTTCCCAAAGAGCTTTAGAACAAGGCATAGTTTTCCCTGCTGGCTCTTTGGGAAAGGGACCAGTCTCCAGACATATGGCCATTTTTCTGCCTGGCACGGGGCCGAGTGCGAAAGCGTGCTTTTGAGGCTGAAGAGAGCAGGAAAGCCTGCAGCCCCCAGGTGTGTGGGGCTACGCAAGCGGTTCCCAAAGAGCTTTAGAACAAGGCATAGTTTTCCCTGCTGGCTCTTTGGGCGTGGGACCAACCTCCAGACATATGGCCATTTTTGTGCCTGGCGTGACGCCATGAGGGAAAGGGTGGTTTTGAGGCTGAAGGCAGCAGGAAAGCCTGCAGCCCCCAGGAGTTTGGGGCTACGCAAGTGGTTCCCAAAGAGCTTTAGAACAAGGCATAGTTTTCCCTGCTGGCTCTTTGGGCGTGGGACCAGTCTCCAGACATATGGCCATTTTGTGCCTTGCGTGACGCCAAGTGGGAAAGGGTGATTTTGAGGCTGAAGGCAGCAGGAAAGCCTGCAGCCCCCAGGTGTGTGGGGCTACGCAAGCGGTTCCCAAAGAGCTTTAGAACAAGGCATAGTTTTCCCTGCTGGCTCTTTGGGCGTGGGACCAGTCTCCAGATATATGGCCATTTTTGTGCCTGGCGTGGCGCCATGTGCGAAAGGGTGCTTTTGAGGCTGAAGGCAGCAGGAAAGCCTGCAGCCCCCAGGTCTGTGGGGCTACGCAAGCGGTTCCCAAAGAGCTTTAGAACAAGGCATAGTTTTCCCTGCTGGCTCTTTGGGAAAGGGACCATTCTCCAGACATATGGCCATTTTTGTGCCTGGAGCGACGCCAAGTGAGAAAGGGTTGTTTTGAGGCTGAAGGCAGCAGGAAAGCCTGCAGCCCCCAGGTGTGTGGGGCTACGCAAGTGGTTCCCAAAGAGCTTTAGAACAATGCATAGTTTTCCCTGCTGGCTGTTTGGGCGTGGGACCAGTCTCCAGACATATGGCCATTTTTGGGCCTGGCGCGGCGCCATGTGGGAAAGGGTGGTTTTGAGGCTGAAGGCAGCAGGAAAGCCTGCAGCCCCCAGGTGTGTGGGGCTACGCAAGCGGTTCCCAAAGAGCTTTAGAACAAGGCATAGTTTTCCCTGCTGGCTCTTTGGGAAAGGGACCAGTCTCCAGACATATGGCCATTTTTCTGCCTGGCACGGGGCCGAGTGCGAAAGCGTGCTTTTGAGGCTGAAGAGAGCAGGAAAGCCTGCAGCCCCCAGGTGTGTGGGGCTACGCAAGCGGTTCCCAAAGAGCTTTAGAACAAGGCATAGTTTTCCCTGCTGGCTCTTTGGGCGTGGGACCAACCTCCAGACATATGGCCATTTTTGTGCCTGGCGTGACGCCATGAGGGAAAGGGTGGTTTTGAGGCTGAAGGCAGCAGGAAAGCCTGCAGCCCCCAGGTGTGTGGGGCTACGCAAGCGGTTCCCAAAGAGCTTTAGAACAAGGCATAGTTTTCCCTGCTGGCTCTTTGGGCGTGGGACCAATCTCCAGACATATGGCCATTTTTGGGCCTGGCGCGGCGCCAAGTGGGAAAGGGTGGTTTTGAGGCTGAAGGCTGCAGGAAAGCCTGCAGCCCCCAGGTGTGTGGGGCTACGCAAGAGGTTCCCAAAGAGCTTTAGAACAAGGCATCGTTTTCCCTGCTGGCTCTTTGGGCGTGGGACCAATCTCCAGATATATGGCCATTTTTGGGCTTGGCGCGGCGCCATGTGGGAAAGGGTGGTTTTGAGGCTGAAGGCAGCAGGAAAGCCTGCAGCCCCCAGGAGTTTGGGGCTACGCAAGTGGTTCCCAAAGAGCTTTAGAACAAGGCATAGTTTTCCCTGCTGGCTCTTTGGGCGTGGGACCAGTCTCCAGACATATGGCCATTTTTGTGCCTGGAGCGACGCCAAGTGAGAAAGGGTTGTTTTGAGGCTGAAGGCAGCAGGAAAGCCTGCAGCCCCCAGGTCTGTGGGGCTACGCAAGCGGTTCCCAAAGAGCTTTAGAACAAGGCATAGTTTTCCCTGCTGGCTCTTTGGGCGTGGGACCAATCTCCAGACATATGGCCATTTTTGGGCCTGGCGCGGCGCCAAGTGGGAAAGGGTGGTTTTGAGGCTGAAGGCTGCAGGAAAGCCTGCAGCCCCCAGGTGTGTGGGGCTACGCAAGAGGTTCCCAAAGAGCTTTAGAACAAGGCATCGTTTTCCCTGCTGGCTCTTTGGGCGTGGGACCAATCTCCAGATATATGGCCATTTTTGGGCTTGGCGCGGCGCCATGTGGGAAAGGGTGGTTTTGAGGCTGAAGGCAGCAGGAAAGCCTGCAGCCCCCAGGAGTTTGGGGCTACGCAAGTGGTTCCCAAAGAGCTTTAGAACAAGGCATAGTTTTCCCTGCTGGCTCTTTGGGAAAGGGACCAATCTCCAGACATATGGCAATTTTTGTGCCTGGAGCGACGCCAAGTGAGAAAGGGTTGTTTTGAGGCTGAAGGCAGCAGGAAAGCCTGCAGCCCCCAGGTGTGTGGGGCTACGCAAGCGGTTCCCAAAGAGCTTTAGAACAAGGCATAGTTTTCCCTGCTGGCTCTTTGGGCGTGGGACCAGTCTCCAGACATATGGCCATTTTTGTGCCTGGCGTGACGCCATGTGGGAAAGGGTGGTTTTGAGGCTGAAGGCAGCAGGAAAGCCTGCAGCCCCCAGGTGTGTGGGGCTACGCAAGCCGTTCCCAAAGAGCTTTAGAACAAGGCATAGTTTTCCCTGCTGGCTCTTTGGGCGTGGGACCAACCTCCAGCCATATGGCCATTTTTGTGCCTGGCGTGACGCCATGAGGGAAAGGGTGGTTTTGAGGCTGAAGGCAACAGGAAAGCCTGCAGCCCCCAGGTGTGTGGGGCTACGCAAGCGGTTCCCAAAGAGCTTTAGAACAAGGCATAGTTTTCCCTGCTGGCTCTTTGGGCGTGGGACCAGTCTCCAGACATATGGCCATTTTTGTGCCTGGCGCGGCGCCAAGTGGGAAAGGGTGGTTTTGAGGCTGAAGGCAGCAGGAAAGCCTGCAGCCCCCAGGTGTGTGGGGCTACGCAAGCAGTTCCCAAAGAGCTTTAGAACAAGGCATAGTTTTCCCTGCTGGCTGTTTGGGCGTGGGACCAGTCTCCAGACATATGGCCATTTTTGGGCCTGGAGCGACGCCAAGTGAGAAAGGGTTGTTTTGAGGCTGAAGGCAGCAGGAAAGCCTGCAGCCCCCAGGTGTGTGGGGCTACGCAAGCGGTTCCCAAAGAGCTTTAGAACAAGGCATAGTTTTCCCTGCTGGCTCTTTGGGCGTGGGACCAGTCTCCAGACATATGGCCATTTTTGTGCCTGGCGTGACGCCATGTGGGAAAGGGTGGTTTTGAGGCTGAAGGCAGCAGGAAAGCCTGCAGCCCCCAGGTGTGTGGGGCTACGCAAGCGGTTCCCAAAGAGCTTTAGAACAAGGCATAGTTTTCCCTGCTGGCTCTTTGGGAAAGGGACCAGTCTCCAGACATATGGCCATTTTTCTGCCTGGCACGGGGCCGAGTGCGAAAGCGTGCTTTTGAGGCTGAAGAGAGCAGGAAAGCCTGCAGCCCCCAGGTGTGTGGGGCTACGCAAGCGGTTCCCAAAGAGCTTTAGAACAAGGCATAGTTTTCCCTGCTGGCTCTTTGGGCGTGGGACCAGTCTCCAGACATATGGCCATTTTTGTGCCTGGCGTGACGCCATGTGGGAAAGGGTGGTTTTGAGGCTGAAGGCAGCAGGAAAGCCTGCAGCCCCCAGGTGTGTGGGGCTACGCAAGCGGTTCCCAAAGAGCTTTAGAACAAGGCATAGTTTTCCCTGCTGGCTCTTTGGGCGTGGGACCAATCTCCAGACATATGGCCATTTTTGGGCCTGGCGCGGCGCCAAGTGGGAAAGGGTGGTTTTGAGGCTGAAGGCTGCAGGAAAGCCTGCAGCCCCCAGGTGTGTGGGGCTACGCAAGAGGTTCCCAAAGAGCTTTAGAACAAGGCATCGTTTTCCCTGCTGGCTCTTTGGGCGTGGGACCAATCTCCAGATATATGGCCATTTTTGGGCTTGGCGCGGCGCCATGTGGGAAAGGGTGGTTTTGAGGCTGAAGGCAGCAGGAAAGCCTGCAGCCCCCAGGAGTTTGGGGCTACGCAAGTGGTTCCCAAAGAGCTTTAGAACAAGGCATAGTTTTCCCTGCTGGCTCTTTGGGCGTGGGACCAGTCTCCAGACATATGGCCATTTTTGTGCCTGGAGCGACGCCAAGTGAGAAAGGGTTGTTTTGAGGCTGAAGGCAGCAGGAAAGCCTGCAGCCCCCAGGTCTGTGGGGCTACGCAAGCGGTTCCCAAAGAGCTTTAGAACAAGGCATAGTTTTCCCTGCTGGCTCTTTGGGCGTGGGACCAATCTCCAGACATATGGCCATTTTTGGGCCTGGCGCGGCGCCAAGTGGGAAAGGGTGGTTTTGAGGCTGAAGGCTGCAGGAAAGCCTGCAGCCCCCAGGTGTGTGGGGCTACGCAAGAGGTTCCCAAAGAGCTTTAGAACAAGGCATCGTTTTCCCTGCTGGCTCTTTGGGCGTGGGACCAATCTCCAGATATATGGCCATTTTTGGGCTTGGCGCGGCGCCATGTGGGAAAGGGTGGTTTTGAGGCTGAAGGCAGCAGGAAAGCCTGCAGCCCCCAGGAGTTTGGGGCTACGCAAGTGGTTCCCAAAGAGCTTTAGAACAAGGCATAGTTTTCCCTGCTGGCTCTTTGGGAAAGGGACCAATCTCCAGACATATGGCAATTTTTGTGCCTGGAGCGACGCCAAGTGAGAAAAGGTTGTTTTGAGGCTGAAGGCAGCAGGAAAGCCTGCAGCCCCCAGGTGTGTGGGGCTACGCAAGCGGTTCCCAAAGAGCTTTAGAACAAGGCATAGTTTTCCCTGCTGGCTCTTTGGGCGTGGGACCAGTCTCCAGACATATGGCCATTTTTGTGCCTGGCGTGACGCCATGTGGGAAAGGGTGGTTTTGAGGCTGAAGGCAGCAGGAAAGCCTGCAGCCCCCAGGTGTGTGGGGCTACGCAAGCCGTTCCCAAAGAGCTTTAGAACAAGGCATAGTTTTCCCTGCTGGCTCTTTGGGCGTGGGACCAACCTCCAGCCATATGGCCATTTTTGTGCCTGGCGTGACGCCATGAGGGAAAGGGTGGTTTTGAGGCTGAAGGCAACAGGAAAGCCTGCAGCCCCCAGGTGTGTGGGGCTACGCAAGCGGTTCCCAAAGAGCTTTAGAACAAGGCATAGTTTTCCCTGCTGGCTCTTTGGGCGTGGGACCAGTCTCCAGACATATGGCCATTTTTGTGCCTGGCGCGGCGCCAAGTGGGAAAGGGTGGTTTTGAGGCTGAAGGCAGCAGGAAAGCCTGCAGCCCCCAGGTGTGTGGGGCTACGCAAGCAGTTCCCAAAGAGCTTTAGAACAAGGCATAGTTTTCCCTGCTGGCTGTTTGGGCGTGGGACCAGTCTCCAGACATATGGCCATTTTTGGGCCTGGAGCGACGCCAAGTGAGAAAGGGTTGTTTTGAGGCTGAAGGCAGCAGGAAAGCCTGCAGCCCCCAGGTGTGTGGGGCTACGCAAGCGGTTCCCAAAGAGCTTTAGAACAAGGCATAGTTTTCCCTGCTGGCTCTTTGGGCGTGGGACCAGTCTCCAGACATATGGCCATTTTTGTGCCTGGCGTGACGCCATGTGGGAAAGGGTGGTTTTGAGGCTGAAGGCAGCAGGAAAGCCTGCAGCCCCCAGGTGTGTGGGGCTACGCAAGCGGTTCCCAAAGAGCTTTAGAACAAGGCATAGTTTTCCCTGCTGGCTCTTTGGGAAAGGGACCAGTCTCCAGACATATGGCCATTTTTCTGCCTGGCACGGGGCCGAGTGCGAAAGCGTGCTTTTGAGGCTGAAGAGAGCAGGAAAGCCTGCAGCCCCCAGGTGTGTGGGGCTACGCAAGCGGTTCCCAAAGAGCTTTAGAACAAGGCATAGTTTTCCCTGCTGGCTCTTTGGGCGTGGGACCAGTCTCCAGACATATGGCCATTTTTGTGCCTGGCGTGACGCCATGTGGGAAAGGGTGGTTTTGAGGCTGAAGGCAGCAGGAAAGCCTGCAGCCCCCAGGTGTGTGGGGCTACGCAAGCGGTTCCCAAAGAGCTTTAGAACAAGGCATAGTTTTCCCTGCTGGCTCTTTGGGAAAGGGACCAATCTCCAGACATATGGCCATTTTTGGGCCTGGCGCGGCGCCAAGTGGGAAAGGGTGGTTTTGAGGCTGAAGGCTGCAGGAAAGCCTGCAGCCCCCAGGTGTGTGGGGCTACGCAAGTGGTTCCCAAAGAGCTTTAGAACAAGGCATCATTTTCCCTGCTGGCTCTTTGGGCGTGGGACCAATCTCCAGATATATGGCCATTTTTGGGCTTGGCGCGGCGCCATGTGGGAAAGGGTGGTTTTGAGGCTGAAGGCAGCAGGAAAGCCTGCAGCCCCCAGGAGTTTGGGGCTACGCAAGTGGTTCCCAAAGAGCTTTAGAACAAGGCATAGTTTTCCCTGCTGGCTCTTTGGGAAAGGGACCAATCTCCAGACATATGGCAATTTTTGTGCCTGGAGCGACGCCAAGTGAGAAAGGGTTGTTTTGAGGCTGAAGGCAGCAGGAAAGCCTGCAGCCCCCAGGTGTGTGGGGCTACGCAAGCGGTTCCCAAAGAGCTTTAGAACAAGGCATAGTTTTCCCTGCTGGCTCTTTGGGCGTGGGACCAGTCTCCAGACATATGGCCATTTTTGTGCCTGGCGTGACGCCATGTGGGAAAGGGTGGTTTTGAGGCTGAAGGCAGCAGGAAAGCCTGCAGCCCCCAGGTGTGTGGGGCTACGCAAGCCGTTCCCAAAGAGCTTTAGAACAAGGCATAGTTTTCCCTGCTGGCTCTTTGGGCGTGGGACCAACCTCCAGCCATATGGCCATTTTTGTGCCTGGCGTGACGCCATGAGGGAAAGGGTGGTTTTGAGGCTGAAGGCAACAGGAAAGCCTGCAGCCCCCAGGTGTGTGGGGCTACGCAAGCGGTTCCCAAAGAGCTTTAGAACAAGGCATAGTTTTCCCTGCTGGCTCTTTGGGCGTGGGACCAGTCTCCAGACATATGGCCATTTTTGTGCCTGGCGCGGCGCCAAGTGGGAAAGGGTGGTTTTGAGGCTGAAGGCAGCAGGAAAGCCTGCAGCCCCCAGGTGTGTGGGGCTACGCAAGCAGTTCCCAAAGAGCTTTAGAACAAGGCATAGTTTTCCCTGCTGGCTCTTTGGGCGTGGGACCAGTCTCCAGACATATGGCCATTTTTGTGCCTGGAGCGACGCCAAGTGAGAAAGGGTTGTTTTGAGGCTGAAGGCAGCAGGAAAGCCTGCAGCCCCCAGGTGTGTGGGGCTACGCAAGCGGTTCCCAAAGAGCTTTAGAACAAGGCATAGTTTTCCCTGCTGGCTCTTTGGGCGTGGGACCAGTCTCCAGACATATGGCCATTTTTGTGCCTGGCGTGACGCCATGTGGGAAAGGGTGGTTTTGAGGCTGAAGGCAGCAGGAAAGCCTGCAGCCCCCAGGTGTGTGGGGCTACGCAAGCGGTTCCCAAAGAGCTTTAGAACAAGGCATAGTTTTCCCTGCTGGCTCTTTGGGAAAGGGACCAGTCTCCAGACATATGGCCATTTTTCTGCCTGGCACGGGGCCGAGTGCGAAAGCGTGCTTTTGAGGCTGAAGAGAGCAGGAAAGCCTGCAGCCCCCAGGTCTGTGGGGCTACGCAAGCCGTTCCCAAAGAGCTTTAGAACAAGGCATAGTTTTCCCTGCTGGCTCTTTGGGCGTGGGACCAACCTCCAGACATATGGCCATTTTTGTGCCTGGCGTGACGCCATGAGGGAAAGGGTGGTTTTGAGGCTGAAGGCAGCAGGAAAGCCTGCAGCCCCCAGGTGTGTGGGGCTACGCAAGCGGTTCCCAAAGAGCTTTAGAACAAGGCATAGTTTTCCCTGCTGGCTCTTTGGGCGTGGGACCAATCTCCAGACATATGGCCATTTTTGGGCCTGGCGCGGCGCCAAGTGGGAAAGGGTGGTTTTGAGGCTGAAGGCTGCAGGAAAGCCTGCAGCCCCCAGGTGTGTGGGGCTACGCAAGAGGTTCCCAAAGAGCTTTAGAACAAGGCATCGTTTTCCCTGCTGGCTCTTTGGGAAAGGGACCAATCTCCAGACATATGGCAATTTTTGTGCCTGGAGCGACGCCAAGTGAGAAAGGGTTGTTTGAGGCTGAAGGCAGCAGGAAAGCCTGCAGCCCCCAGGTGTGTGGGGCTACGCAAGCGGTTCCCAAAGAGCTTTAGAACAAGGCATAGTTTTCCCTGCTGGCTCTTTGGGCGTGGGACCAGTCTCCAGACATATGGCCATTTTTGTGCCTGGCGTGACGCCATGTGGGAAAGGGTGGTTTTGAGGCTGAAGGCAGCAGGAAAGCCTGCAGCCCCCAGGTCTGTGGGGCTACGCAAGCCGTTCCCAAAGAGCTTTAGAACAAGGCATAGTTTTCCCTGCTGGCTCTTTGGGCGTGGGACCAATCTCCAGACATATGGCCATTTTTGGGCCTGGCGCGGCGCCAAGTGGGAAAGGGTGGTTTTGAGGCTGAAGGCTGCAGGAAAGCCTGCAGCCCCCAGGTGTGTGGGGCTACGCAAGAGGTTCCCAAAGAGCTTTAGAACAAGGCATCGTTTTCCCTGCTGGCTCTTTGGACGTGGGACCAATCTCCAGATATATGGCCATTTTTGGGCTTGGCGCGGCGCCATGTGGGAAAGGGTGGTTTTGAGGCTGAAGGCAGCAGGAAAGCCTGCAGCCCCCAGGAGTTTGGGGCTACGCAAGTGGTTCCCAAAGAGCTTTAGAACAAGGCATAGTTTTCCCTGCTGGCTCTTTGGGAAAGGGACCAATCTCCAGACATATGGCAATTTTTGTGCCTGGAGCGACGCCAAGTGAGAAAGGGTTGTTTTGAGGCTGAAGGCAGCAGGAAAGCCTGCAGCCCCCAGGTGTGTGGGGCTACGCAAGCGGTTCCCAAAGAGCTTTAGAACAAGGCATAGTTTTCCCTGCTGGCTCTTTGGGCGTGGGACCAGTCTCCAGACATATGGCCATTTTTGGGCCTGGCGTGACGCCATGTGGGAAAGGGTGGTTTTGAGGCTGAAGGCAGCAGGAAAGCCTGCAGCCCCCAGGTGTGTGGGGCTACGCAAGCCGTTCCCAAAGAGCTTTAGAACAAGGCATAGTTTTCCCTGCTGGCTCTTTGGGCGTGGGACCAACCTCCAGACATATGGCCATTTTTGTGCCTGGCGTGACGCCATGAGGGAAAGGGTGGTTTTGAGGCTGAAGGCAACAGGAAAGCCTGCAGCCCCCAGGTGTGTGGGGCTACGCAAGCGGTTCCCAAAGAGCTTTAGAACAAGGCATAGTTTTCCCTGCTGGCTCTTTGGGCGTGGGACCAGTCTCCAGACATATGGCCATTTTTGTGCCTGGCGCGGCGCCAAGTGGGAAAGGGTGGTTTTGAGGCTGAAGGCAGCAGGAAAGCCTGCAGCCCCCAGGTGTGTGGGGCTACGCAAGCAGTTCCCAAAGAGCTTTAGAACAAGGCATAGTTTTCCCTGCTGGCTCTTTGGGCGTGGGACCAGTCTCCAGACATATGGCCATTTTTGTGCCTCGAGCGACGCCAAGTGAGAAAGGGTTGTTTTGAGGCTGAAGGCAGCAGGAAAGCCTGCAGCCCCCAGGTGTGTGGGGCTACGCAAGCGGTTCCCAAAGAGCTTTAGAACAAGGCATAGTTTTCCCTGCTGGCTCTTTGGGCGTGGGACCAGTCTCCAGACATATGGCCATTTTTGTGCCTGGCGTGACGCCATGTGGGAAAGGGTGGTTTTGAGGCTGAAGGCAGCAGGAAAGCCTGCAGCCCCCAGGTGTGTGGGGCTACGCAAGCGGTTCCCAAAGAGCTTTAGAACAAGGCATAGTTTTCCCTGCTGGCTCTTTGGGAAAGGGACCAGTCTCCAGACATATGGCCATTTTTGTGCCTGGCGTGACGCCATGTGGGAAAGGGTGGTTTTGAGGCTGAAGGCAGCAGGAAAGCCTGCAGCCCCCAGGTGTGTGGGGCTACGCAAGCGGTTCCCAAAGAGCTTTAGAACAAGGCATAGTTTTCCCTGCTGGCTCTTTGGGAAAGGGACCAGTCTCCAGACATATGGCCATTTTTGTGCCTGGCGTGACGCCATGAGGGAAAGGGTGGTTTTGAGGCTGAAGGCAACAGGAAAGCCTGCAGCCCCCAGGTGTGTGGGGCTACGCAAGCGGTTCCCAAAGAGCTTTAGAACAAGGCATAGTTTTCCCTGCTGGCTCTTTGGGCGTGGGACCAGTCTCCAGACATATGGCCATTTTTGTGCCTGGCGCGGCGCCAAGTGGGAAAGGGTGGTTTTGAGGCTGAAGGCAGCAGGAAAGCCTGCAGCCCCCAGGTGTGTGGGGCTACGCAAGCAGTTCCCAAAGAGCTTTAGAACAAGGCATAGTTTTCCCTGCTGGCTCTTTGGGCGTGGGACCAGTCTCCAGACATATGGCCATTTTTGTGCCTCGAGCGACGCCAAGTGAGAAAGGGTTGTTTTGAGGCTGAAGGCAGCAGGAAAGCCTGCAGCCCCCAGGTGTGTGGGGCTACGCAAGCGGTTCCCAAAGAGCTTTAGAACAAGGCATAGTTTTCCCTGCTGGCTCTTTGGGCGTGGGACCAGTCTCCAGACATATGGCCATTTTTGTGCCTGGCGTGACGCCATGTGGGAAAGGGTGGTTTTGAGGCTGAAGGCAGCAGGAAAGCCTGCAGCCCCCAGGTGTGTGGGGCTACGCAAGCGGTTCCCAAAGAGCTTTAGAACAAGGCATAGTTTTCCCTGCTGGCTCTTTGGGAAAGGGACCAGTCTCCAGACATATGGCCATTTTTCTGCCTGGCACGGGGCCGAGTGGGAAAGCGTGCTTTTGAGGCTGAAGAGAGCAGGAAAGCCTGCAGCCCCCAGGTGTGTGGGGCTACGCAAGCGGTTCCCAAAGAGCTTTAGAACAAGGCATAGTTTTCCCTGATGGCTCTTTGGGCGTGGGACCAACCTCCAGCTATATGGCCATTTTTGTGCCTGGCGTGACGCCATGAGGGAAAGGGTGGTTTTGAGGCTGAAGGCAGCAGGAAAGCCTGCAGCCCCCAGGTGTGTGGGGCTACGCAAGCGGTTCCCAAAGAGCTTTAGAACAAGGCATAGTTTTCCCTGCTGGCTCTTTGGGAAAGGGACCAGTCTCCAGACATATGGCCATTTTTGGGCCGGGCGCGGCGCCAAGTGGGAAAGGGTGGTTTTGAGGCTGAAGGCAGCAGGAAAGCCTGCAGCCCCCAGGTGTGTGGGGCTACGCAAGCAGTTCCCAAAGAGCGTTAGAACAAGGCATAGTTTTCCCTGCTGGCTCTTTGGGCGTGGGACCAGTCTCCAGACATATGGCCATTTTTGGGCCTGGAGCGGCACCAAGTGGGAAAGGGTGGTTTTGAGGCTGAAGGCAGCAGGAAAGCCTGCAGCCCCCAGGTGTGTGGGGCCACGCAAGCGGTTCCCAAAGAGCTTTAGAACAAGGCATAGTTTTCCCTGCTGGCTCTTTGGGCGTGGGACCAATCTCCAGATATATGGCCATTTTTGTGCCTGGCGTGGCGCCATGTGGGAAAGGGTGGTTTTGAGGCTGAAGGCAGCAGGAAAGCCTGCAGCCCCCAGGAGTGTGGGGCTACGCAAGCGGTTCCCAAAGAGCTTTAGAACAAGGCATAGTTTTCCCTGCTGGCTCTTTGGGAAAGGGACCAATCTCCAGACATATGGCCATTTTTGTGCCTGGAGCGACGCCAAGTGAGAAAGGGTTGTTTTGAGGCTGAAGGCAGCAGGAAAGCCTGCAGCCCCCAGGTGTGTGGGGCTACGCAAGCGGTTCCCAAAGAGCTTTAGAACAAGGCATAGTTTTCCCTGCTGGCTCTTTTGGCGTGGGACCAGTCTCCAGACATATGGCCATTTTTGTGCCTGGCGTGACGCCATGTGGGAAAGGGTGGTTTTGAGGCTGAAGGCAGCAGGAAAGCCTGCAGCCCCCAGGTGTGTGGGGCTACGCAAGCGGTTCCCAAAGAGCTTTAGAACAAGGCATCGTTTTCCCTGCTGGCTCTTTGGGCGTGGGACCAATCCCCAGATATATGGCCATTTTTGGGCTTGGCGCGGCGCCATGTGGGAAAGGGTGGTTTTGAGGCTGAAGGCAGCAGGAAAGCCTGCAGCCCCCAGGAGTTTGGGGCTACGCAAGTGGTTCCCAAAGAGCTTTAGAACAAGGCATATTTTTCCCTGCTAGCTCTTTGGGCGTGGGACCAGTCTCCAGACATATGGCCATTTTTGGGCCTGGCGTGACGCCATGAGGGAAAGGGTGGTTTTGAGGCTGAAGGCAGCAGGAAAGCCTGCAGCCCCCAGGTGTGTGGGGCTACGCAAGCGGTTCCCAAAGAGCTTTAGAACAAGGCATAGTTTTCCCTGCTGGCTCTTTGGGCGTCGGACCAATCTCCAGACATATGGCCATTTTTGTGCCTGGCGTGACGCCATGTGGGAAAGGGTGGTTTTGAGGCTGAAGGCAGCAGGAAAGCCTGCAGCCCCCAGGTCTGTGGGGCCACGCAAGCGGTTCCCAAAGAGCTTTAGAACAAGGCATAGTTTTCCCTGCTGGCTCTTTGGGAAAGGGACCAATCTCCAGACATATGGCCATTTTTGTGCCTGGAGCGACGCCAAGTGAGAAAGGGTTGTTTTGAGGCTGAAGGCAGCAGGAAAGCCTGCAGCCCCCAGGTGTGTGGGGCTACGCAAGCAGTTCCCAAAGAGCTTTAGAACAAGGCATCGTTTTCCCTGCTGGCTCTTTGGGCGTGGGACCAGTCTCCAGACATATGGCCATTTTTCTGCCTGGCACGGGGCCGAGTGGGAAAGCGTGCTTTTGAGGCTGAAGAGAGCAGGAAAGCCTGCAGCCCCCAGGTCTGTGGGGCTACGCAAGCCGTTCCCAAAGAGCTTTAGAACAAGGCATAGTTTTCCCTGCTGGCTCTTTGGGCGTGGGACCAATCTCCAGACATATGGCCATTTTTGTGCCTGGCGTGACGCCATGAGGGAAAGGGTGGTTTTGAGGCTGAAGGCAGCAGGAAAGCCTGCAGCCCCCAGGTGTGTGGGGCTACGCAAGCGGTTCCCAAAGAGCTTTAGAACAAGGCATAGTTTTCCCTGCTGGCTCTTTGGGAAAGGGACCAGTCTCCAGACATATGGCCATTTTTGTGCCTGGCGCGGCGCCAAGTGGGAAAGGGTGGTTTTGAGGCTGAAGGCAGCAGGAAAGCCTGCAGCCCCCAGGTGTGTGGGGCTACGCAAGCGGTTCCCAAAGAGCTTTAGAACAAGGCATAGTTTTCCCTGCTGGCTCTTTGGGCGTGGGACCAACCTCCAGACATATGGCCATTTTTGTGCCTGGCGTGACGCCATGTGGGAAAGGGTGGTTTTGAGGCTGAAGGCAGCAGGAAAGCCTGCAGCCCCCAGGTGTGTGGGGCTACGCAAGCGGTTCCCAAAGAGCTTTAGAACAAGGCATAGTTTTCCCTGCTGGCTCTTTGGGCGTGGGACCAGTCTCCAGACATATGGCCATTTTTGTGCCTGGCGTGACGCCATGTGGGAAAGGGTGGTTTTGAGGCTGAAGGCAGCAGGAAAGCCTGCAGCCCCCAGGTGTGTGGGGCTACGCAAGCGGTTCCCAAAGAGCTTTAGAACAAGGCATAGTTTTCCCTGCTGGCTCTTTGGGAAAGGGACCAGTCTCCAGACATATGGCCATTTTTCTGCCTGGCACGGGGCCGAGTGGGAAAGCGTGCTTTTGAGGCTGAAGAGAGCAGGAAAGCCTGCAGCCCCCAGGTCTGTGGGGCTACGCAAGCCGTTCCCAAAGAGCTTTAGAACAAGGCATAGTTTTCCCTGCTGGCTCTTTGGGCGTGGGGCCAATCTCCAGACATATGGCCATTTTTGGGCCTGGCGCGGCGCCAAGTGGGAAAGGGTGGTTTTGAGGCTGAAGGCAGCAGGAAAGCCTGCAGCCCCCAGGTGTGTGGGGCTACGCAAGCGGTTCCCAAAGAGCTTTAGAACAAGGCATCGTTTTCCCTGCTGGCTCTTTGGGCGTGGGACCAATCTCCAGACATATGGCCATTTTTGTGCCTGGCGTGACGCCATGAGGGAAAGGGTGGTTTTGAGGCTGAAGGCAGCAGGAAAGCCTGCAGCCCCCAGGTGTGTGGGGCTACGCAAGCGGTTCCCAAAGAGCTTTAGAACAAGGCATCGTTTTCCCTGCTGGCTCTTTGGGCGTGGGACCAATCTCCAGACATATGGCCATTTTTGGGCCTGGCGCGGCGCCAAGTGGGAAAGGGTGGTTTTGAGGCTGAAGGCTGCAGGAAAGCCTGCAGCCCCCAGGTGTGTGGGGCTACGCAAGAGGTTCCCAAAGAGCTTTAGAACAAGGCATCGTTTTCCCTGCTGGCTCTTTGGGCGTGGGACCAATCTCCAGATATATGGCCATTTTTGGGCTTGGCGCGGCGCCATGTGGGAAAGGGTGGTTTTGAGGCTGAAGGCAGCAGGAAAGCCTGCAGCCCCCAGGAGTTTGGGGCTACGCAAGCGGTTCCCAAAGAGCTTTAGAACAAGGCATAGTTTTCCCTGCTGGCTCTTTGGGAAAGGGACCAATCTCCAGACATATGGCCATTTTTGTGCCTGGAGCGACGCCAAGTGAGAAAGGGTTGTTTTGAGGCTGAAGGCAGCAGGAAAGCCTGCAGCCCCCAGGTGTGTGGGGCTACGCAAGCGGTTCCCAAAGAGCTTTAGAACAAGGCATAGTTTTCCCTGCTGGCTCTTTGGGCGTGGGACCAGTCTCCAGACATATGGCCATTTTTGTGCCTGGCGTGACGCCATGTGGGAAAGGGTGGTTTTGAGGCTGAAGGCAGCAGGAAAGCCTGCAGCCCCCAGGTGTGTGGGGCTACGCAAGCGGTTCCCAAAGAGCTTTAGAACAAGGCATAGTTTTCCCTGCTGGCTCTTTGGGAAAGGGACCAGTCTCCAGACATATGGCCATTTTTCTGCCTGGCACGGGGCCGAGTGGGAAAGCGTGCTTTTGAGGCTGAAGAGAGCAGGAAAGCCTGCAGCCCCCAGGTCTGTGGGGCTACGCAAGCCGTTCCCAAAGAGCTTTAGAACAAGGCATAGTTTTCCCTGCTGGCTCTTTGGGCGTGGGACCAACCTCCAGACATATGGCCATTTTTGGGCCTGGAACGACGCCAAGTGAGAAAGGGTTGTTTTGAGGCTGAAGGCAGCAGGAAAGCCTGCAGCCCCCAGGTGTGTGAGGCTACGCAAGCAGTTCCCAAAGAGCTTTAGAACAAGGCATAGTTTTCCCTGCTGGCTCTTTGGGCGTGGGACCAGTCTCCAGACATATGGCCATTTTTGGGCCTGGAGCGGCACCAAGTGGAAAAGGGTGGTTTTGAGGCTGAAGGCAGCAGGAAAGCCTGCAGCCCCCAGGTGTGTGGGGCCACGCAAGCGGTTCCCAAAGAGCTTTAGAACAAGGCATCGTTTTCCCTGCTGGCTCTTTGGGCGTGGGACCAGTCTCCAGACATATGGCCATTTTTCTGCCTGGCACGGGGCCGAGTGGGAAAGCGTGCTTTTGAGGCTGAAGAGAGCAGGAAAGCCTGCAGCCCCCAGGTCTGTGGGGCTACGCAAGCCGTTCCCAAAGAGCTTTAGAACAAGGCATAGTTTTCCCTGCTGGCTCTTTGGGCGTGGGACCAACCTCAAGACATATGGCCATTTTTGTGCCTGGCGTGACGCCATGAGGGAAAGGGTGGTTTTGAGGCTGAAGGCAGCAGGAAAGCCTGCAGCCCCCAGGTGTGTGGGGCTACGCAAGCGGTTCCCAAAGAGCTTTAGAACAAGGCATAGTTTTCCCTGCTGGCTCTTTGGGCGTGGGACCAATCTCCAGACATATGGCCATTTTTGGGCCTGGCGCGGCGCCAAGTGGGAAAGGGTGGTTTTGAGGCTGAAGGCTGCAGGAAAGCCTGCAGCCCCCAGGTGTGTGGGGCTATGCAAGAGGTTCCCAAAGAGCTTTAGAACAAGGCATCGTTTTCCCTGCTGGCTCTTTGGGCGTGGGACCAATCTCCAGATATATGGCCATTTTTGGGCTTGGCGCGGCGCCATGTGGGAAAGGGTGGTTTTGAGGCTGAAGGCAGCAGGAAAGCCTGCAGCCCCCAGGAGTGTGGGGCTACGCAAGCGGTTCCCAAAGAGCTTTAGAACAAGGCATAGTTTTCCCTGCTGGCTCTTTGGGAAAGGGACCAATCTCCAGACATATGGCCATTTTTGTGCCTGGAGCGACGCCAAGTGAGAAAGGGTTGTTTTGAGGCTGAAGGCAGCAGGAAAGCCTGCAGCCCCCAGGTCTGTGGGGCCACGCAAGCGGTTCCCAAAGAGCTTTAGAACAAGGCATAGTTTTCCCTGCTGGCTCTTTGGGCGTGGGACCAGTCTCCAGACATATGGCCATTTTTGTGCCTGGCGTGACGCCATGTGGGAAAGGGTGGTTTTGAGGCTGAAGGCAGCAGGAAAGCCTGCAGCCCCCAGGTGTGTGGGGCTACGCAAGCGGTTCCCAAAGAGCTTTAGAACAAGGCATAGTTTTCCCTGCTGGCTCTTTGGGAAAGGGACCAGTCTCCAGACATATGGCCATTTTTCTGCCTGGCACGGGGCCGAGTGGGAAAGCGTGCTTTTGAGGCTGAAGAGAGCAGGAAAGCCTGCAGCCCCCAGGTCTGTGGGGCTACGCAAGCGGTTCCCAAAGAGCTTTAGAACAAGGCATAGTTTTCCCTGCTGGCTCTTTGGGCGTGGGACCAACCTCCAGCCATATGGCCATTTTTGTGCCTGGCGTGACGCCATGAGGGAAAGGGTGGTTTTGAGGCTGAAGGCAGCAGGAAAGCCTGCAGCCCCCAGGTGTGTGGGGCTACGCAAGCGGTTCCCAAAGAGCTTTAGAACAAGGCATAGTTTTCCCTGCTGGCTCTTTGGGAAAGGGACCAGTCTCCAGACATATGGCCATTTTTGTGCCAGGCGCGGCGCCAAGTGGGAAAGGGTGGTTTTGAGGCTGAAGGCAGCAGGAAAGCCTGCAGCCCCCAGGTGTGTGGGGCTACGCAAGCAGTTCCCAAAGAGCTTTAGAACAAGGCATAGTTTTCCCTGCTGGCTCTTTGGGCGTGGGACCAGTCTCCAGAAATATGGCCATATTTGTGCCTGGAGCGACGCCAAGTGAGAAAGGGTTGTTTTGAGGCTGAAGGCAGCAGGAAAACCTGCATCCCCCAGGTGTGTGGGGCTACGCAAGCGGTTCCCAAAGAGCTTTAGAACAAGGCATAGTTTTCCCTGCTGGCTCTTTGGGCGTGGGACCAGTCTCCAGACATATGGCCATTTTTGTGCCTGGCGTGACGCCATGTGGGAAAGGGTGGTTTTGAGGCTGAAGGCAGCAGGAAAGCCTGCAGCCCCCAGGTGTGTGGGGCTACGCAAGCGGTTCCCAAAGAGCTTTAGAACAAGGCATAGTTTTCCCTGCTGGCTCTTTGGGAAAGGGACCAGTCTCCAGACATATGGCCATTTTTCTGCCTGCCACGGGGCCGAGTGGGAAAGCGTGCTTTTGAGGCTGAAGAGAGCAGGAAAGCCTGCAGCCCCCAGGTCTGTGGGGCTACGCAAGCCGTTCCCAAAGAGCTTTAGAACAAGGCATAGTTTTCCCTGATGGCTCTTTGGGCGTGGGACCAACCTCCAGCTATATGGCCATTTTTGGGCTTGGCGCGGCGCCATGTGGGAAAGGGTAGTTTTGAGGCTGAAGGCAGCAGGAAAGCCTGCAGCCCCCAGGTCTGTGGGGCTACGCAAGCGGTTCCCAAAGAGCTTTAGAACAAGGCATAGTTTTCCCTGCTGGCTTTTTGGCAAAGGGACCAGTCTCCAGACATATGGCCATTTTTGGGCCTGGCGCGGCGCCAAGTGGGAAAGGGTGGTTTTGAGGCTGAAGGCAGCAGGAAAGCCTGCAGCCCCCAGGTGTGTGGGGCTACGCAAGCAGTTCCCAAAGAGCTTTAGAACAAGGCATAGTTTTCCCTGCTGGCTCTTTGGGCGTGGGACCAGTCTCCAGACATATGGCCATTTTTGGGCCTGGAGCGGCACCAAGTGGGAAAGGGTGGTTTTGAGGCTGAAGGCAGCAGGAAAGCCTGCAGCCCCCAGGTGTGTGGGGCCACGCAAGCGGTTCCCAAAGAGCTTTAGAACAAGGCATCGTTTTCCCTGCTGGCTCTTTGGGCGTGGGACCAATCTCCAGATATATGGACATTTTTTGTGCCTGGCGTGGCGCCATGTGGGAAAGGGTGGTTTTGAGGCTGAAGGCAGCAGGAAAGCCTGCAGCCCCCAGGAGTGTGGGGCTACGCAAGCGGTTCCCAAAGAGCTTTAGAACAAGGCATAGTTTTCCCTGCTGGCTCTTTGGGAAAGGGACCAATCTCCAGACATATGGCCATTTTTGTGCCTGGAGCGACGCCAAGTGAGAAAGGGTTGTTTTGAGGCTGAAGGCAGCAGGAAAGCCTGCAGCCCCCAGGTCTGTGGGGCCACGCAAGCGGTTCCCAAAGAGCTTTAGAACAAGGCATAGTTTTCCCTGCTGGCTCTTTGGGCGTGGGACCAGTCTCCAGACATATGGCCATTTTTGTGCCTGGCGTGACGCCATGTGGGAAAGGGTGGTTTTGAGGCTGAAGGCAGCAGGAAAGCCTGCAGCCCCCAGGTGTGTGGGGCTACGCAAGCCGTTCCCAAAGAGCTTTAGAACAAGGCATAATTTTCCCTGCTGGCTCTTTGGGAAAGGGACCAGTCTCCAGACATATGGCCATTTTTCTGCCTGCCACGGGGCCGAGTGGGAAAGCGTGCTTTTGAGGCTGAAGAGAGCAGGAAAGCCTGCAGCCCCCAGGTCTGTGGGGCTACGCAAGCGGTTCCCAAAGAGCTTTAGAACAAGGCATAGTTTTCCCTGCTGGCTCTTTGGGCGTGGGACCAACCTCCAGCTATATGGCCATTTTTGGGCTTGGCGCGGCGCCATGTGGGAAAGGGTAGTTTTGAGGCTGAAGGCAGCAGGAAAGCCTGCAGCCCCCAGGTGTGTGGGGCTACGCAAGCGGTTCCCAAAGAGCTTTAGAACAAGGCATAGTTTTCCCTGCTGGCTTTTTGGGAAAGGGACCAGTCTCCAGACATATGGCCATTTTTGGGCCTGGCGCGGCGCCAAGTGGGAAAGGGTGGTTTTGAGGCTGAAGGCAGCAGGAAAGCCTGCAGCCCCCAGGTGTGTGGGGCTACGCAAGCAGTTCCCAAAGAGCTTTAGAACAAGGCATAGTTTTCCCTGCTGGCTCTTTGGGCGTGGGACCAGTCTCCAGACATATGGCCATTTTTGGGCCTGGAGCGGCACCAAGTGGGAAAGGGTGGTTTTGAGGCTGAAGGCAGCAGGAAAGCCTGCAGCCCCCAGGTGTGTGGGGCCACGCAAGCGGTTCCCAAAGAGCTTTAGAACAAGGCATCGTTTTCCCTGCTGGCTCTTTGGGCGTGGGACCAATCTCCAGATATATGGCCATTTTTTGTGCCTGGCGTGGCGCCATGTGGGAAAGGGTGGTTTTGAGGCTGAAGGCAGCAGGAAAGCCTGCAGCCCCCAGGAGTGTGGGGCTACGCAAGCGGTTCCCAAAGAGCTTTAGAACAAGGCATAGTTTTCCCTGCTGGCTCTTTGGGAAAGGGACCAATCTCCAGACATATGGCCATTTTTGTGCCTGGAGCGACGCCAAGTGAGAAAGGGTTGTTTTGAGGCTGAAGGCAGCAGGAAAGCCTGCAGCCCCCAGGTGTGTGGGGCCACGCAAGCGGTTCCCAAAGAGCTTTAGAACAAGGCATAGTTTTCCCTGCTGGCTCTTTGGGCGTGGGACCAGTCTCCAGACATATGGCCATTTTTGTGCCTGGCGTGACGCCATGTGGGAAAGGGTGGTTTTGAGGCTGAAGGCAGCAGGAAAGCCTGCAGCCCCCAGGTGTGTGGGGCTACGCAAGCGGTTCCCAAAGAGCTTTAGAACAAGGCATAGTTTTCCCTGCTGGCTCTTTGGGAAAGGGACCAGTCTCCAGACATATGGCCATTTTTCTGCCTGGCACGGGGCCAAGTGGGAAAGCGTGCTTTTGAGGCTGAAGAGAGCAGGAAAGCCTGCAGCCCCCAGGTCTGTGGGGCTACGCAAGCCGTTCCCAAAGAGCTTTAGAACAAGGCATAGTTTTCCCTGCTGGCTCTTTGGGCGTGGGACCAACCTCCAGCCATATGGCCATTTTTGTGCCTGGCGTGACGCCATGAGGGAAAGGGTGGTTTTGAGGCTGAAGGCAGCAGGAAAGCCTGCAGCCCCCAGGTGTGTGGGGCTACGCAAGCGGTTCCCAAAGAGCTTTAGAACAAGGCATAGTTTTCCCTGCTGTCTCTTTGGGCGTGGGACCAATCTCCAGACATATGGCCATTTTTGTGCCTGGCGCGGCGCCAAGTGGGAAAGGGTGGTTTTGAGGCTGAAGGCAGCAGGAAAGCCTGCAGCCCCCAGGTGTGTGGGGCTACGCAAGCGGTTCCCAAAGAGCTTTAGAACAAGGCATCGTTTTCCCTGCTGGCTCTTTGGGCGTGGGACCAATCCCCAGATATATGGCCATTTTTGGGCTTGGCGCGGCGCCATGTGGGAAAGGGTGGTTTTGAGGCTGAAGGCAGCAGGAAAGCCTGCAGCCCCCAGGTCTGTGGGGCTACGCAAGTGGTTCCCAAAGAGCTTTAGAACAAGGCATATTTTTCCCTGCTGGCTCTTTGGGCGTGGGACCAGTCTCCAGATATATGGCCATTTTTGGGCCTGGCGTGACGCCATGAGGGAAAGGGTGGTTTTGAGGCTGAAGGCAGCAGGAAAGCCTGCAGCCCCCAGGTGTGTGGGGCTACGCAAGCCGTTCCCAAAGAGCTTTAGAACAAGGCATAGTTTTCCCTGCTGGCTCTTTGGGCGTGGGACCAATCTCCAGACATATGGCCATTTTTGGGCCTGGCGTGACGCCATGTGGGAAAGGGTGGTTTTGAGGCTGAAGGCAGCAGGAAAGCCTGCAGCCCCCAGGTCTGTGGGGCCACGCAAGCGGTTCCCAAAGAGCTTTAGAACAAGGCATAGTTTTCCCTGCTGGCTCTTTGGGAAAGGGACCAGTCTCCAGACATATGGCCATTTTTGGGCCTGGCGTGACGCCATGAGGGAAAGGGTGGTTTTGAGGCTGAAGGCAGCAGGAAAGCCTGCAGCCCCCAGGTGTGTGGGGCTACGCAAGCGGTTCCCAAAGAGCTTTAGAACAAGGCATAGTTTTCCCTGCTGGCTCTTTGGGCGTGGGACCAGTCTCCAGACATATGGCCATTTTTGGGCCTGGCGCGGCACCAAGTGGGAAAGGGTGGTTTTGAGGCTGAAGGCATCAGGAAAGCCTGCAGCCCCCAGGTGTGTGGGGCTACGCAAGCAGTTCCCAAAGAGCTTTAGAACAAGGCATAGTTTTCCCTGCTGGCTCTTTGGCCTGGGATCAGCCTCCAGACATATGGCGATTTTTGGGCCTGGCGTGGCGCCATGTGGGAAAGGGTGGTTTTGAGGCTGAAGGCAGCAGGAAAGCCTGCAGCCCCCAGGAGTGTGGGGCTACGCAAGCGGTTCCCAAAGAGCTTTAGAACAAGGCATAGTTTTCCCTGCTGGCTCTTTGGGAAAGGGACCAATCTCCAGACATATGGCCATTTTTGTGCCTGGAGCGACGCCAAGTGAGAAAGGGTTGTTTTGAGGCTGAAGGCAGCAGGAAAGCCTGCAGCCCCCAGGTGTGTGGGGCCACGCAAGCGGTTCCCAAAGAGCTTTAGAACAAGGCATAGTTTTCCCTGCTGGCTTTTTGGGAAAGGGACCAGTCTCCAGACATATGGCCATTTTTGGGCCTGGCGCGGCGCCAAGTGGGAAAGGGTGGTTTTGAGGCTGAAGGCAGCAGGAAAGCCTGCAGCCCCCAGGTGTGTGGGGCTACGCAAGCAGTTCCCAAAGAGCTTTAGAACAAGGCATAGTTTTCCCTGCTGGCTCTTTGGGCGTGGGACCAGTCTCCAGACATATGGCCATTTTTGGGCCTGGAGCGGCACCAAGTGGGAAAGGGTGGTTTTGAGGCTGAAGGCAGCAGGAAAGCCTGCAGCCCCCAGGTGTGTGGGGCCACGCAAGCGGTTCCCAAAGAGCTTTAGAACAAGGCATCGTTTTCCCTGCTGGCTCTTTGGGCGTGGGACCAATCTCCAGATATATGGCCATTTTTTGTGCCTGGCGTGGCGCCATGTGGGAAAGGGTGGTTTTGAGGCTGAAGGCAGCAGGAAAGCCTGCAGCCCCCAGGAGTGTGGGGCTACGCAAGCGGTTCCCAAAGAGCTTTAGAACAAGGCATAGTTTTCCCTGCTGGCTCTTTGGGAAAGGGACCAATCTCCAGACATATGGCCATTTTTGTGCCTGGAGCGACGCCAAGTGAGAAAGGGTTGTTTTGAGGCTGAAGGCAGCAGGAAAGCCTGCAGCCCCCAGGTGTGTGGGGCCACGCAAGCGGTTCCCAAAGAGCTTTAGAACAAGGCATAGTTTTCCCTGCTGGCTCTTTGGGCGTGGGACCAGTCTCCAGACATATGGCCATTTTTGTGCCTGGCGTGACGCCATGTGGGAAAGGGTGGTTTTGAGGCTGAAGGCAGCAGGAAAGCCTGCAGCCCCCAGGTGTGTGGGGCTACGCAAGCGGTTCCCAAAGAGCTTTAGAACAAGGCATAGTTTTCCCTGCTGGCTCTTTGGGAAAGGGACCAGTCTCCAGACATATGGCCATTTTTCTGCCTGGCACGGGGCCAAGTGGGAAAGCGTGCTTTTGAGGCTGAAGAGAGCAGGAAAGCCTGCAGCCCCCAGGTCTGTGGGGCTACGCAAGCGGTTCCCAAAGAGCTTTAGAACAAGGCATAGTTTTCCCTGCTGGCTCTTTGGGCGTGGGACCAACCTCCAGCCATATGGCCATTTTTGTGCCTGGCGTGACGCCATGAGGGAAAGGGTGGTTTTGAGGCTGAAGGCAGCAGGAAAGCCTGCAGCCCCCAGGTGTGTGGGGCTACGCAAGCGGTTCCCAAAGAGCTTTAGAACAAGGCATAGTTTTCCCTGCTGTCTCTTTGGGCGTGGGACCAATCTCCAGACATATGGCCATTTTTGTGCCTGGCGCGGCGCCAAGTGGGAAAGGGTGGTTTTGAGGCTGAAGGCAGCAGGAAAGCCTGCAGCCCCCAGGTGTGTGGGGCTACGCAAGCGGTTCCCAAAGAGCTTTAGAACAAGGCATCGTTTTCCCTGCTGGCTCTTTGGGCGTGGGACCAATCCCCAGATATATGGCCATTTTTGGGCTTGGCGCGGCGCCATGTGGGAAAGGGTGGTTTTGAGGCTGAAGGCAGCAGGAAAGCCTGCAGCCCCCAGGTCTGTGGGGCTACGCAAGTGGTTCCCAAAGAGCTTTAGAACAAGGCATATTTTTCCCTGCTGGCTCTTTGGGCGTGGGACCAGTCTCCAGATATATGGCCATTTTTGGGCCTGGCGTGACGCCATGAGGGAAAGGGTGGTTTTGAGGCTGAAGGCAGCAGGAAAGCCTGCAGCCCCCAGGTGTGTGGGGCTACGCAAGCCGTTCCCAAAGAGCTTTAGAACAAGGCATAGTTTTCCCTGCTGGCTCTTTGGGCGTGGGACCAATCTCCAGACATATGGCCATTTTTGGGCCTGGCGTGACGCCATGTGGGAAAGGGTGGTTTTGAGGCTGAAGGCAGCAGGAAAGCCTGCAGCCCCCAGGTCTGTGGGGCCACGCAAGCGGTTCCCAAAGAGCTTTAGAACAAGGCATAGTTTTCCCTGCTGGCTCTTTGGGAAAGGGACCAGTCTCCAGACATATGGCCATTTTTGGGCCTGGCGTGACGCCATGAGGGTAAGGGTGGTTTTGAGGCTGAAGGCAGCAGGAAAGCCTGCAGCCCCCAGGTGTGTGGGGCTACGCAAGCGGTTCCCAAAGAGCTTTAGAACAAGGCATAGTTTTCCCTGCTGGCTCTTTGGGCGTGGGACCAGTCTCCAGACATATGGCCATTTTTGGGCCTGGCGCGGCACCAAGTGGGAAAGGGTGGTTTTGAGGCTGAAGGCATCAGGAAAGCCTGCAGCCCCCAGGTGTGTGGGGCTACGCAAGCAGTTCCCAAAGAGCTTTAGAACAAGGCATAGTTTTCCCTGCTGGCTCTTTGGCCTGGGATCAGCCTCCAGACATATGGCGATTTTTGGGCCTGGCGTGGCGCCATGTGGGAAAGGGTGGTTTTGAGGCTGAAGGCAGCAGGAAAGCCTGCAGCCCCCAGGAGTGTGGGGCTACGCAAGCGGTTCCCAAAGAGCTTTAGAACAAGGCATAGTTTTCCCTGCTGGCTCTTTGGGAAAGGGACCAATCTCCAGACATATGGCCATTTTTGTGCCTGGAGCGACGCCAAGTGAGAAAGGGTTGTTTTGAGGCTGAAGGCAGCAGGAAAGCCTGCAGCCCCCAGGTGTGTGGGGCCACGCAAGCGGTTCCCAAAGAGCTTTAGAACAAGGCATAGTTTTCCCTGCTGGCTCTTTGGGCGTGGGACCAGTCTCCAGACATATGGCCATTTTTGTGCCTGGCGTGACGCCATGTGGGAAAGGGTGGTTTTGAGGCTGAAGGCAGCAGGAAAGCCTGCAGCCCCCAGGTGTGTGGGGCTACGCAAGCGGTTCCCAAAGAGCTTTAGAACAAGGCATAGTTTTCCCTGCTGGCTCTTTGGGAAAGGGACCAGTCTCCAGACATATGGCCATTTTTCTGCCTGGCACGGGGCCAAGTGGGAAAGCGTGCTTTTGAGGCTGAAGAGAGCAGGAAAGCCTGCAGCCCCCAGGTCTGTGGGGCTACGCAAGCCGTTCCCAAAGAGCTTTAGAACAAGGCATAGTTTTCCCTGCTGGCTCTTTGGGCGTGGGACTAACCTCCAGCCATATGGCCATTTTTGTGCCTGGCGTGACGCCATGAGGGAAAGGGTGGTTTTGAGGCTGAAGGCAGCAGGAAAGCCTGCAGCCCCCAGGTGTGTGGGGCTACGCAAGCGGTTCCCAAAGAGCTTTAGAACAAGGCATAGTTTTCCCTGCTGTCTCTTTGGGCGTGGGACCAATCTCCAGACATATGGCCATTTTTGTGCCTGGCGCGGCGCCAAGTGGGAAAGGGTGGTTTTGAGGCTGAAGGCAGCAGGAAAGCCTGCAGCCCCCAGGTGTGTGGGGCTACGCAAGCGGTTCCCAAAGAGCTTTAGAACAAGGCATCGTTTTCCCTGCTGGCTCTTTGGGCGTGGGACCAATCCCCAGATATATGGCCATTTTTGGGCTTGGCGCGGCGCCATGTGGGAAAGGGTGGTTTTGAGGCTGAAGGCAGCAGGAAAGCCTGCAGCCCCCAGGTGTGTGGGGCTACGCAAGTGGTTCCCAAAGAGCTTTAGAACAAGGCATATTTTTCCCTGCTGGCTCTTTGGGCGTGGGACCAGTCTCCAGATATATGGCCATTTTTGGGCCTGGCGTGACGCCATGAGGGAAAGGGTGGTTTTGAGGCTGAAGGCAGCAGGAAAGCCTGCAGCCCCCAGGTGTGTGGGGCTACGCAAGCCGTTCCCAAAGAGCTTTAGAACAAGGCATAGTTTTCCCTGCTGGCTCTTTGGGCGTGGGACCAATCTCCAGACATATGGCCATTTTTGGGCCTGGCGTGACGCCATGTGGGAAAGGGTGGTTTTGAGGCTGAAGGCAGCAGGAAAGCCTGCAGCCCCCAGGTCTGTGGGGCCACGCAAGCGGTTCCCAAAGAGCTTTAGAACAAGGCATAGTTTTCCCTGCTGGCTCTTTGGGAAAGGGACCAGTCTCCAGACATATGGCCATTTTTGGGCCTGGCGTGACGCCATGAGGGTAAGGGTGGTTTTGAGGCTGAAGGCAGCAGGAAAGCCTGCAGCCCCCAGGTGTGTGGGGCTACGCAAGCGGTTCCCAAAGAGCTTTAGAACAAGGCATAGTTTTCCCTGCTGGCTCTTTGGGCGTGGGACCAGTCTCCAGACATATGGCCATTTTTGTGCCTGGCGCGGCACCAAGTGGGAAAGGGTGGTTTTGAGGCTGAAGGCATCAGGAAAGCCTGCAGCCCCCAGGTGTGTGGGGCTACGCAAGCAGTTCCCAAAGAGCTTTAGAACAAGGCATAGTTTTCCCTGCTGGCTCTTTGGCCTGGGATCAGCCTCCAGACATATGGCGATTTTTGGGCCTGGCGTGACGCCATGTGGGAAAGGGTGGTTTTGAGGCTGAAGGCAGCAGGAAAGCCTGCAGCCCCCAGGTGTGTGGGGCTACGCAAGCGGTTCCCAAAGAGCTTTAGAACAAGGCATAGTTTTCCCTGCTGGCTCTTTGGGAAAGGGACCAACCTCCAGACATATGGCCATTTTTGGGCCTTGCGCGGCGCCAAGTGGGAAAGCGTGCTTTTGAGGCTGAAGAGAGCAGGAAAGCCTGCAGCCCCCAGGTGTGTGGGGCTACGCAAGCGGTTCCCAAAGAGCTTTAGAACAAGGCATAGTTTTCCCTGCTGGCTCTTTGGGCGTGGGACCAATCTCCAGACATATGGCCATTTTTGTGCCTGGCGCGGCGCCAAGTGCGAAAGGGTTCTTCTGAGGCTGAAGAGAGCAGGAAAGCCTGCAGCCCCCAGGTGTGTGGGGCTACGCAAGCCGTTCCCAAAGAGCTTTAGAACAAGGCATAGTTTTCCCTGCTGGCTCTTTGGGCGTGGGACCAATCTCCAGACATATGGCCATTTTTGTGCTTGGCGCGGCGCCAAGTGCGAAAGGGTTCTTCTGAGGCTGAAGAGAGCAGGAAAGCCTGCAGCCCCCAGGTGTGTGGGGCTACGCAATCGGTTCCCAAAGAGCTTTAGAACAAGGCATAATTTTCCCTGCTGGCTCTTTGGGAAAGGGACCAGTCTCCAGACATATGGCCATTTTTCTGCCTGGCACGGGGCCGAGTGGGAAAGCGTGCTTTTGAGGCTGAAGAGAGCAGGAAAGCCTGCAGCCCCCAGGTCTGTGGGGCTACGCAAGCCGTTCCCAAAGAGCTTTAGAACAAGGCATAGTTTTCCCTGATGGCTCTTTGGGCGTGGGACCAACCTCCAGCTATATGGCCATTTTTGGGCTTGGCGCGGCGCCATGTGGGAAAGGGTGGTTTTGAGGCTGAAGGCAGCAGGAAAGCCTGCAGCCCCCAGGTGTGTGGGGCTACGCAAGCGGTTCCCAAAGAGCTTTAGAACAAGGCATAGTTTTCCCTGCTGGCTTTTTGGGAAAGGGACCAGTCTCCAGACATATGGCCATTTTTGGGCCTGGCGCGGCGCCAAGTGGGAAAGGGTGGTTTTGAGGCTGAAGGCAGCAGGAAAGCCTGCAGCCCCCAGGTGTGTGGGGCTACGCAAGCGGTTCCCAAAGAGCTTTAGAACAAGGCATAGTTTTCCCTGCTGGCTCTTTGGGAAAGGGACCAGTCTCCAGACATATGGCCATTTTTCTGCCTGGCACGGGGCCAAGTGGGAAAGCGTGCTTTTGAGGCTGAAGAGAGCAGGAAAGCCTGCAGCCCCCAGGTCTGTGGGGCTACGCAAGCCGTTCCCAAAGAGCTTTAGAACAAGGCATAGTTTTCCCTGCTGGCTCTTTGGGCGTGGGACCAACCTCCAGCCATATGGCCATTTTTGTGCCTGGCGTGACGCCATGAGGGGAAGGGTGGTTTTGAGGCTGAAGGCAGCAGGAAAGCCTGCAGCCCCCAGGTGTGTGGGGCTACGCAAGCGGTTCCCAAAGAGCTTTAGAACAAGGCATAGTTTTCCCTGCTGGCTCTTTGGGCGTGGGACCAATCTCCAGACATATGGCCATTTTTGTGCCTGGCGCGGCGCCAAGTGGGAAAGGGTGGTTTTGAGGCTGAAGGCAGCAGGAAAGCCTGCAGCCCCCAGGTGTGTGGGGCTACGCAAGCGGTTCCCAAAGAGCTTTAGAACAAGGCATCGTTTTCCCTGCTGGCTCTTTGGGCGTGGGACCAATCCCCAGATATATGGCCATTTTTGGGCTTGGCGCGGCGCCATGTGGGAAAGGGTGGTTTTGAGGCTGAAGGCAGCAGGAAAGCCTGCAGCCCCCAGGAGTTTGGGGTACGCAAGTGGTTCCCAAAGAGCTTTAGAACAAGGCATATTTTTCCCTGCTGGCTCTTTGGGCGTGGGACCAGTCTCCAGATATATGGCCATTTTTGGGCCTGGCGTGACGCCATGAGGGAAAGGGTGGTTTTGAGGCTGAAGGCAGCAGGAAAGCCTGCAGCCCCCAGGTGTGTTTGGCTACGCAAGCCGTTCCCAAAGAGCTTTAGAACAAGGCATAGTTTTCCCTGCTGGCTCTTTGGGCGTGGGACCAATCTCCAGACATATGGCCATTTTTGGGCCTGGCGTGACGCCATGTGGGAAAGGGTGGTTTTGAGGCTGAAGGCAGCAGGAAAGCCTGCAGCCCCCAGGTCTGTGGGGCCACGCAAGCGGTTCCCAAAGAGCTTTAGAACAAGGCATAGTTTTCCCTGCTGGCTCTTTGGGAAAGGGACCAGTCTCCAGACATATGGCCATTTTTGGGCCTGGCGTGACGCCATGAGGGTAAGGGTGGTTTTGAGGCTGAAGGCAGCAGGAAAGCCTGCAGCCCCCAGGTGTGTGGGGCTACGCAAGCAGTTCACAAAGAGCTTTAGAACAAGGCATAGTTTTCCCTGCTGGCTCTTTGGGCGTGGGACCAGTCTCCAGACATATGGCCATTTTTCGGCCTGGCGCGGCACCAAGTGGGAAAGGGTGGTTTTGAGGCTGAAGGCATCAGGAAAGCCTGCAGCCCCCAGGTGTGTGGGGCTACGCAAGCAGTTCCCAAAGAGCTTTAGAACAAGGCATAGTTTTCCCTGCTGGCTCTTTGGCCTGGGATCAGCCTCCAGACATATGGCGATTTTTGGGCCTGGCGTGACGCCATGTGGGAAAGGGTGGTTTTGAGGCTGAAGGCAGCAGGAAAGCCTGCAGCCCCCAGGTCTGTGGGGCTACGCAAGCCGTTCCCAAAGAGCTTTAGAACAAGGCATAGTTTTCCCTGCTGGCTCTTTGGGAAAGGGACCAACCTCCAGACATATGGCCATTTTTGGGCCTTGCGCGGCGCCAAGTGGGAAAGCGTGCTTTTGAGGCTGAAGAGAGCAGGAAAGCCTGCAGCCCCCAGGTGTGTGGGGCTACGCAAGCGGTTCCCAAAGAGCTTTAGAACAAGGCATATTTTTTCCTGCTGGCTCTTTGGGCGTAGAACCAATCTCCAGACATATGGCCATTTTTGTGCCCGGCGCGGCGCCAAGTGCGAAAGGGTTCATCTGAGGCTGAAGAGAGCAGGAAAGCCTGCAGCCCCCAGGTGTGTGGGGCTACGCAAGCGGTTCCCAAAGAGCTTTAGAACAAGGCATAGTTTTCCCTGCTGGCTCTTTGGGCGTGGGACCAGTCTCCAGACATATGGCCATTTTTGTGCCTGGCGCGGCGCCAAGTGCGAAAGGGTTCTTCTGAGGCTGAAGAGAGCAGGAAAGCCTGCAGCCCCCAGGTGTGTGGGGCTACGCAAGCCGTTCCCAAAGAGCTTTAGAACAAGGCATAGTTTTCCCTGCTGGCTCTTTGGGCGTGGAACCAATCTCCAGACATATGGCCATTTTTGTGCTTGGCGCGGCGCCAAGTGCGAAAGGGTTCTTCTGAGGCTGAAGAGAGCAGGAAAGCCTGCAGCCCCCAGGTGTGTGGGGCTACGCAAGCGGTTCCCAAAGAGCTTTAGAACAAGGCATAATTTTCCCTGCTGGCTCTTTGGGAAAGGGACCAGTCTCCAGACATATGGCCATTTTTCTGCCTGGCACGGGGCCGAGTGGGAAAGCGTGCTTTTGAGGCTGAAGAGAGCAGGAAAGCCTGCAGCCCCCAGGTCTGTGGGGCTACGCAAGCCGTTCCCAAAGAGCTTTAGAACAAGGCATAGTTTTCCCTGATGGCTCTTTGGGCGTGGGACCAACCTCCAGGTATATGGCCATTTTTGGGCTTGGCGCGGCGCCATGTGGGAAAGGGTGGTTTTGAGGCTGAAGGCAGCAGGAAAGCCTGCAGCCCCCAGGTGTGTGGGGCTACGCAAGCGGTTCCCAAAGAGCTTTAGAACAAGGCATAGTTTTCCCTGCTGGCTTTTTGGGAAAGGGACCAGTCTCCAGACATATGGCCATTTTTGGGCCTGGCGCGGCGCCAAGTGGGAAAGGGTGGTTTTGAGGCTGAAGGCAGCAGGAAAGCCTGCAGCCCCCACGTGTGTGGGGCTACGCAAGCAGTTCCCAAAGAGCTTTAGAACAAGGCATAGTTTTCCCTGCTGGCTCTTTGGGCGTGGGACCAGTCTCCAGACATATGGCCATTTTTGGGCCTGGAGCGGCACCAAGTGGGAAAGGGTGGTTTTGAGGCTGAAGGCAGCAGGAAAGCCTGCAGCTCCCAGGTGTGTGGGGCCACGCAAGCGGTTCCCAAAGAGCTTTAGAACAAGGCATCGTTTTCCCTGCTGGCTCTTTGGGCGTGGGACCAATCTCCAGATATATGGCCATTTTTGTGCCTGGCGTGGCGCCAAGTGAGAAAGGGTTGTTTTGAGGCTGAAGGCAGCAGGAAAGCCTGCAGCCGCCAGTTTGTGTGGGGCTACGCAAGCGGTTCCCAAAGAGCTTTAGAACAAGGCATAGTTTTCCCTGCTGGCTCTTTGGGCGTGGGACCAATCTCCAGACATATGGCCATTTTTGTGCCTGGAGCGACGCCAAGTGAGAAAGGGTTGTTTTGAGGCTGAAGGCAGCAGGAAAGCCTGCAGCCCCCAGGTGTGTGGGGCTACGCAAGCGGTTCCCAAAGAGCTTTAGAACAAGGCATAGTTTTCCCTGCTGGCTCTTTGGGAAAGGGACCAGTCTCCAGACATATGGCCATTTTTCTGCCTGGCACGGGGCCAAGTGGGAAAGGGTTCTTCTGAGGCTGAAGAGAGCAGGAAAGCCTGCAGCCCCCAGGTGTGTGGGGCTACGCAAGCGGTTTCCAAAGAGCTTTAGAACAAGGCATAGTTTTCCCTGCTGGCTCTTTGGGCGTGGGACCAACCTCCAGACATATGGCCATTTTTGTGCCTGGCGTGACGCCATGTGGGAAAGGGTTCTTCTGAGGCTGAAGAGAGCAGGAAAGCCTGCAGCCCCCAGGTGTGTGGGGCTACGCAAGCGGTTCCCAAAGAGCTTTAGAACAAGGCATAGTTTTCCCTGCTGGCTCTTTGGGCGTGCGACCAGTCTCCAGCCATATGGCTATTTTTGGGCATGGCACGGCGCGAAGTGGGAAATGGTGGTTTTGAGGCTGAAGGCAGCAGGAAAGCCTGCAGCCCCCAGGTGTGTGGGGCTACGCAAGCGGTTCCCAAAGAGCTTTAGAACAAGGCATAGTTTTCCCTGCTGGCTCTTTGGGCGTGGGACCAGTCTCCAGCCATATGGCCATTTTTGGGCCTGGCGCGGCGCCAAGTGGGAAAGGGTGGTATTGAGGCTGAAGAGAGCAGGAAAGTCTAGAGCCCGCAGGTGTGTGGGGCTATGCAAGCGGTTCCCAAAGAGCTTTAGAACAAGGCATAGTTTTCCCTGCTGGCTCTTTGGGCGTGGAACCAATCTCCAGACATATGGCCACTTTTGTGCCTGGCGCGGCGCCAAGTGGGAAAGGGTTCTTCTGAGGCTGAAGAGAGTAGGAAAGCCTGCAGCCCCCAGGTGTGTGGGGCTACGCAAGCGGTTCCCAAAGAGCTTTAGAACAAGGCATAGTTTTCCCTGCTGGCTCTTTGGGAAGGGGACCAATCTCCAGACATATGGCCATTTTTGTGCCTGGAGCGACGCCAAGTGAGAAAGGGTTGTTTTGAGGCTGAAGGCAGCAGGAAAGCCTGCAGCCCCCAGGTGTGTGGGGCTACGCAAGCGGTTCCCAAAGAGCTTTAGAACAAGGCATAGTTTTCCCTGCTGGCTCTTTGGGAAAGGGACCAGTCTCCAGACATATGGCCATTTTTGTGCCTGGCGTGACGCCATGTGGGAAAGGGTGGTTTTGAGGCTGAAGGCAGCAGGAAAGCCTGCAGCCCCCAGGTGTGTGGGGCTACGCAAGCGGTTCCCAAAGAGCTTTAGAACAAGGCATAGTTTTCCCTGCTGGCTCTTTGGGCGTGGAACAAATCTCCAGACATATGGCCATTTTTGTGCCTGGCGCGGCGCCAAGTGCGAAAGGGTTCTTCTGAGGCTGAAGAGAGCAGGAAAGCCTGCAGCCCCCAGGTGTGTGGGGCTACGCAAGCGGTTCCCAAAGAGCTTTAGAACAAGGCATAGTTTTCCCTGCTGGCTCTTTGGGCGTGCGACCAGTCTCCAGCCATATGGCTATTTTTGGGCATGGCACGGCGCGAAGTGGGAAATGGTGGTTTTGAGGCTGAAGGCAGCAGGAAAGCCTGCAGCCCCCAGGTCTGTGGGGCTACGCAAGCGGTTCCCAAAGAGCTTTAGAACAAGGCATAGTTTTCCCTGCTGGCTCTTTGGGCGTGGGACCAGTCTCCAGACATATGGCCATTTTTGGGCCTGGCGCGGCGCCAAGTGGGAAAGGGTGCTTTTGAGGCTGAAGAGAGCAGGAAAGCCTGCAGCCCCCAGGTGTGTGGGGCTACGCAAGCGGTTCCCAAAGAGCTTTAGAACAAGGCATAGTTTTCCCTGCTGGCTCTTTGGGCGTGGAACCAATCTCCAGACATATGGCTATTTTTGGGCCTGGCGCGGCGCCAAGTGCAAAACGGTTCTTCTGAGGCTGAAGAGAGCAGGAAAGCCTGCAGCCCCCAGGTGTTTGGGGCTACGCAAGCGGTTCCCAAAGAGCTTTAGAACAAGGCATAGTTTTCCCTGCTGGCTCTTTGGGCGTGGGACCAGTCTCCAGACATATGGCCATATTTGGGCCTGGCGCGGCGCCAAGTGGGAAAGGGTAGTTTTGAGGCTGAAGGCAGCAGGAAAGCCTGCAGCCCCCAAGTCTGTGGGGCTACGCAAGCGGTTCCCAAAGAGCTTTAGAACAAGGCATAGTTTTCCCTGCTGGCTCTTTGGGCGTGGGACCAACCTCCAGACATATGGCCATTTTTGTGCCTGGCGTGACGCCATTTGGGAAAAGGTGGTTTTGAGGCTGAAGGCAGCAGGAAAGCCTGCAGCCCCCAGGTGTGTGGGGCTACGCAAGCGGTTCCCAAAGAGCTTTAGAACAAGGCATAGTTTTCCCTGCTGGCTCTTTGGGCGTGGGACCAACCTCCAGACATATGGCCATTTTTGTGCCTGGCGTGACGCCATTTGGGAAAAGGTGGTTTTGAGGCTGAAGGCAGCAGGAAAGCCTGCAGCCCCCAGGTGTGTGGGGCTACGCAAGCGGTTCCCAAAGAGCTTTAGAACAAGGCATAGTTTTCCCTGCTGGCTCTTTGGGCGTGGAACCAATCTCCAGACATATGGCCATTTTTGGGCCTGGCGCGTATGCAACCTACGCAACGTTTGAAGCAGTTCCGAGAAAGTCTAAACATAATCCTCACTTTTCCCTCCTGGCACTTTCTCTGTAGGAGATACCGCAAGACGTTTCTGTATATTGGGCACAGCGCTCTGCAGGGTGTTAGCAGAGAGTTTCCTGGGACAGTGAAACCCTATATCAGAGACACTGAGAAGAAGCCCCAACGTTCCTTCCAGGCACTTTCAGTGTGGGTGCCTTCTCCACGTGGTTCCTGGTTTCACTGCAGCTCTGAAGAGAATGTTAGCAAAGAGGTAATCGGGACAGTGCAAACAGTACTCAAAGACAGGGAGAGCAAGCTCTCTCTTGGCACTTTGGATGTGGGACATACAGCGAGATGTTTGCTGCTTTTACATTTGGCTGTTGGGAGATTTACAGCACAAAGATATCTAGTTGATTTGAAGCAGTTCCGAGAAAGTCTAAACATAATCCTCACTTTTCCCTCCTGGCACTTTCCCTGTAGGAGATACCGCAAGACGTTTCTGTATATTAGGCACAGCGCTCTGCAGGGTGTTAGCAGAGAGTTTCCCGGGACAGTGAAACCCTATATCAGAGACATTGAGAAGAAGCCCCAATGTTCCCTCCAGGCACTTTCAGTGTGGGTGCCTTCTCCACGTGGTTCCTGGTTTCACTGCAGCTCTGAAGAGAATGTTAGCAAAGAGGTAATCGGGACAGTGCAAACAGTACTCAAAGACAGGGAGAGCAAGCTCTACATTACTCTCTTGACACTTTGGATGTGGGACATACAGTGAGATGTTTGCTGCTTTTACATTTGGCTGTTGGGAGATTTACAGCACAAAGATATCTAGTTGATTTGAAGCAGTTCCGAGAAAGTCTAAACATAATCCTCACTTTTCCCTCCTGGCACTTTCCCTGTAGGGGATACCGCAAGACATTTCTGTATATTGGGCACAGCGCTCTGCAGGGTGTTAGCAGAGAGTTTCCCGGGACAGTGAAACCCTATATCAGAGACACTGAGAAGAAGCCCCAATGTTCCCTCCAGGCACTTTCAGTGTGGGTGCCTTCTCCACGTGGTTCCTGGTTTCACTGCAGCTCTGAAGAGAATGTTAGCAAAGAGGTAATCGGGACAGTGCAAACAGTACTCAAAGACAGGGAGAGCAAGCTCTCTCTTGGCACTTTGGATGTGGGACATACAGCGAGATGTTTGCTGCTTTTGCGTTTGGCTGTTGGGAGATTTACAGCACAAAGATATCTAGTTGATTTGAAGCAGTTCCGAGAAAGTCTAAACATAATCCTCACTTTTCCCTCCTGGCACTTTCCCTGTAGGAGATACCGCAAGACGTTTCTGTATATTGGGCACAGCGCTCTGCAGGGTGTTAGCAGAGAGTTTCCCGGGACAGTGAAACCCGACATCAGAGACACTGAGAAGAAGCCCCAATGTTCCCTCCAGGCACTTTCAGTGTGGGTGCCTTCTCCACGTGGTTCCTGGTTTCACTGCAGCTCTGAAGAGAATGTTAGCAAAGAGGTAATCGGGACAGTGCAAACAGTACTCAAAGACAGGGAGAGCAAGCTCTACATTACTCTCTTGGCACTTTGGATGTGGGACATACAGCGAGATGTTTGCTGCTTTTACATTTGGCTGTTGGGAGATTTACAGCACAAAGATATCTAGTTGATTTGAAGCAGTTCCGAGAAAGTCTAAACATAATCCTCACTTTTCCCTCCTGGCACTTTCCCTGTAGGGGATACCGCAAGACATTTCTGTATATTGGGCACAGCGCTCTGCAGGGTGTTAGCAGAGACTTTCCCGGGACAGTGAAACCCTATATCAGAGACACTGAGAAGAAGCCCCAATGTTCCCTCCAGGCACTTTCAGTGTGGGTGCCTTCTCCACGTGGTTCCTGGTTTCACTGCAGCTCTGAAGAGAATGTTAGCAAAGAGGTAATCGGGACAGTGCAAACAGTACTCAAAGACAGGGAGAGCAAGCTCTACATTACTCTCTTGGCACTTTGGATGTGGGACATACAGCGAGATGTTTGCTGCTTTTGCGTTTGGCTGTTGGGAGATTTACAGCACAAAGATATCTAGTTGATTTGAAGCAGTTCCGAGAAAGTCTAAGCATAATCCTCACTTTTCCCTCCTGGCACTTTCCCTGTAGGGGATACCGCAAGACATTTCTGTATATTGGGCACAGCGCTGTGCAGGGTGTTAGCAGAGACTTTCCCGGGACAGTGAAACCCTATGTCAGAGACACTGAGAAGAAGCCCCAATGTTCCCTCCAGGCACTTTCAGTGTGGGTGGCTTCTCCACGTGGTTCCTGGTTTCACTGCAGCTCTGAAGAGAATGTTAGCAAAGAGGTAATCGGGACAGTGCAAACAGTACTCAAAGACAGGGAGAGCAAGCTCTCTCTTGGCACTTTGGATGTGGGACATACAGCGAGATGTTTGCTGCTTTTGCGTTTGGCTGTTGGGAGATTTACAGCACAAAGATATCTAGTTGATTTGAAGCAGTTCCGAGAAAGTCTAAACATAATCCTCACTTTTCCCTCCTGGCACTTTCCCTGTAGGAGATACCGCAAGACGTTTCTGTATATTGGGCACAGCGCTCTGCAGGGTGTTAGCAGAGAGTTTCCCGGGACAGTGAAACCCGACATCAGAGACACTGAGAAGAAGCCCCAATGTTCCCTCCAGGCACTTTCAGTGTGGGTGCCTTCTCCACGTGGTTCCTGGTTTCACTGCAGCTCTGAAGAGAATGTTAGCAAAGAGGTAATCGGGACAGTGCAAACAGTACTCAAAGACAGGGAGAGCAAGCTCTACATTACTCTCTTGGCACTTTGGATGTGGGACATACAGCGAGATGTTTGCTGCTTTTGCGTTTGGCTGTTGGGAGATTTACAGCACAAAGATATCTAGTTGATTTGAAGCAGTTCCGAGAAAGTCTAAGCATAATCCTCACTTTTCCCTCCTGGCACTTTCCCTGTAGGGGATACCGCAAGACATTTCTGTATATTGGGCACAGCGCTGTGCAGGGTGTTAGCAGAGACTTTCCCGGGACAGTGAAACCCTATGTCAGAGACACTGAGAAGAAGCCCCAATGTTCCCTCCAGGCACTTTCAGTGTGGGTGGCTTCTCCACGTGGTTCCTGGTTTCACTGCAGCTCTGAAGAGAATGTTAGCAAAGAGGTAATCGGGACAGTGCAAACAGTACTCAAAGACAGGGAGAGCAAGCTCTCTCTTGGCACTTTGGATGTGGGACATACAGCGAGATGTTTGCTGCTTTTGCGTTTGGCTGTTGGGAGATTTACAGCACAAAGATATCTAGTTGATTTGAAGCAGTTCCGAGAAAGTCTAAACATAATCCTCACTTTTCCCTCCTGGCACTTTCCCTGTAGGAGATACCGCAAGACGTTTCTGTATATTGGGCACAGCGCTCTGCAGGGTGTTAGCAGAGAGTTTCCCGGGACAGTGAAACCCTATATCAGAGACACTGAGAAGAAGCCCCAATGTTCCCTCCAGGCACTTTCAGTGTGGGTGCCTTCTCCACGTGGTTCCTGGTTTCACTGCAGCTCTGAAGAGAATGTTAGCAAAGAGGTAATCGGGACAGTGCAAACAGTACTCAAAGACAGGGAGAGCAAGCTCTACATTACTCTCTTGGCACTTTGGATGTGGGACATACAGCGAGATGTTTGCTGCTTTTACATTTGGCTGTTGGGAGATTTACAGCACAAAGATATCTAGTTGATTTGAAGCAGTTCCGAGAAAGTCTAAACATAATCCTCACTTTTCCCTCCTGGCACTTTCCCTGTAGGGGATACCGCAAGACATTTCTGTATATTGGGCACAGCGCTGTGCAGGGTGTTAGCAGAGACTTTCCCGGGACAGTGAAACCCTATATCAGAGACACTGAGAAGAAGCCCCAACGTTCCTTCCAGGCACTTTCAGTGTGGGTGCCTTCTCCACGTGGTTCCTGGTTTCACTGCAGCTCTGAAGAGAATGTTAGCAAAGAGGTAATCGGGACAGCGCAAACAGTACTCAAAGACAGGGAGAGCAAGCTCTCTCTTGGCACTTTGGATGTGGGACATACAGCGAGATGTTTGCTGCTTTTGCGTTTGGCTGTTGGGAGATTTACAGCACAAAGATATCTAGTTGATTTGAAGCAGTTCCGAGAAAGTCTAAACATAATCCTCACTTTTCCCTCCTGGCACTTTCCCTGTAGGAGATACCGCAAGACGTTTCTGTATATTGGGCACAGCGCTCTGCAGGGTGTTAGCAGAGAGTTTCCCGGGACAGTGAAACCCTATATCAGAGACACTGAGAAGAAGCCCCAATATTCCCTCCAGGCACTTTCAGTGTGGGTGCCTTCTCCACGTGGTTCCTGGTTTCACTGCAGCTCTGAAGAGAATGTTAGCAAAGAGGTAATCGGGACAGTGCAAACAGTACTCAAAGACAGGGAGAGCAAGCTCTCTCTTGGCACTTTGGATGTGGGACATACAGCGAGATGTTTGCTGCTTTTACATTTGGCTGTTGGGAGATTTACAGCACAAAGATATCTAGTTGATTTGAAGCAGTTCCGAGAAAGTCTAAACATAATCCTCACTTTTCCCTCCTGGCACTTTCCCTGTAGGGGATACCGCAAGACATTTCTGTATATTGGGCACAGCGCTCTGCAGGGTGTTAGCAGAGAGTTTCCCGGGACAGTGAAACCCTATATCAGAGACACTGAGAAGAAGCCCCAATGTTCCCTCCAGGCACTTTCAGTGTGGGTGCCTTCTCCACGTGGTTCCTGGTTTCACTGCAGCTCTGAAGAGAATGTTAGCAAAGAGGTAATCGGGACAGCGCAAACAGTACTCAAAGACAGGGAGAGCAAGCTCTCTCTTGGCACTTTGGATGTGGGACATACAGCGAGATGTTTGCTGCTTTTGCGTTTGGCTGTTGGGAGATTTACAGCACAAAGATATCTAGTTGATTTGAAGCAGTTCCGAGAAAGTCTAAACATAATCCTCACTTTTCCCTCCTGGCACTTTCCCTGTAGGAGATACCGCAAGACGTTTCTGTATATTGGGCACAGCGCTCTGCAGGGTGTTAGCAGAGAGTTTCCCGGGACAGTGAAACCCTATATCAGAGACACTGAGAAGAAGCCCCAATATTCCCTCCAGGCACTTTCAGTGTGGGTGCCTTCTCCACGTGGTTCCTGGTTTCACTGCAGCTCTGAAGAGAATGTTAGCAAAGAGGTAATCGGGACAGTGCAAACAGTACTCAAAGACAGGGAGAGCAAGCTCTCTCTTGGCACTTTGGATGTGGGACATACAGCGAGATGTTTGCTGCTTTTACATTTGGCTGTTGGGAGATTTACAGCACAAAGATATCTAGTTGATTTGAAGCAGTTCCGAGAAAGTCTAAACATAATCCTCACTTTTCCCTCCTGGCACTTTCCCTGTAGGGGATACCGCAAGACATTTCTGTATATTGGGCACAGCGCTCTGCAGGGTGTTAGCAGAGAGTTTCCCGGGACAGTGAAACCCTATATCAGAGACACTGAGAAGAAGCCCCAATGTTCCCTCCAGGCACTTTCAGTGTGGGTGCCTTCTCCACGTGGTTCCTGGTTTCACTGCAGCTCTGAAGAGAATGTTAGCAAAGAGGTAATCGGGACAGCGCAAACAGTACTCAAAGACAGGGAGAGCAAGCTCTACATTACTCTCTTGGCACTTTGGATGTGGGACATACAGTGAGATGTTTGCTGCTTTTGCGTTTGGCTGTTGGGAGATTTACAGCACAAAGATATCTAGTTGATTTGAAGCAGTTCCGAGAAAGTCTAAGCATAATCCTCACTTTTCCCTCCTGGCACTTTCCCTGTAGGGGATACCGCAAGACATTTCTGTATATTGGGCACAGCGCTGTGCAGGGTGTTAGCAGAGAGTTTCCCGGGACAGTGAAACCCTATATCAGAGACACTGAGAAGAAGCCCCAATGTTCCCTCCAGGCACTTTCAGTGTGGGTGCCTTCTCCACGTGGTTCCTGGTTTCGCTGCAGCTCTGAAGAGAATGTTAGCAAAGAGGTAATCGGGACAGCGCAAACAGTACTCAAAGACAGGGAGAGCAAGCTCTACATTACTCTCTTGGCACTTTGGATGTGGGACATACAGCGAGATGTTTGCTGCTTTTACATTTGGCTGTTGGGAGATTTACAGCACAAAGATATCTAGTTGATTTGAAGCAGTTCCGAGAAAGTCTAAACATAATCCTCACTTTTCCCTCCTGGCACTTTCCCTGTAGGGGATACCGCAAGACATTTCTGTATATTGGGCACAGCGCTGTGCAGGGTGTTAGCAGAGACTTTCCCGGGACAGTGAAACCCTATATCAGAGACACTGAGAAGAAGCCCCAATGTTCCCTCCAGGCACTTTCAGTGTGGGTGCCTTCTCCACGTGGTTCCTGGTTTCACTGCAGCTCTGAAGAGAATGTTAGCAAAGAGGTAATCGGGACAGTGCAAACAGTACTCAAAGACAGGGAGAGCAAGCTCTACATTACTCTCTTGGCACTTTGGATGTGGGACATACAGTGAGATGTTTGCTGCTTTTGCGTTTGTCTGTTGGGAGATTTACAGCACAAAGATATCTAGTTGATTTGAAGCAGTTCCGAGAAAGTCTAAGCATAATCCTCACTTTTCCCTCCTGGCACTTTCCCTGTAGGAGATACCGCAAGACGTTTCTGTATATTGGGCACAGCGCTCTGCAGGGTGTTAGCAGAGAGTTTCCCGGGACAGTGAAACCCTATATCAGAGACACTGAGAAGAAGCCCCAATATTCCCTCCAGGCACTTTCAGTGTGGGTGCCTTCTCCACGTGGTTCCTGGTTTCACTGCAGCTCTGAAGAGAATGTTAGCAAAGAGGTAATCGGGACAGTGCAAACAGTACTCAAAGACAGGGAGAGCAAGCTCTCTCTTGGCACTTTGGATGTGGGACATACAGCGAGATGTTTGCTGCTTTTGCGTTTGGCTGTTGGGAGATTTACAGCACAAAGATATCTAGTTGATTTGAAGCAGTTCCGAGAAAGTCTAAACATAATCCTCACTTTTCCCTCCTGGCACTTTCCCTGTAGGAGATACCGCAAGACGTTTCTGTATATTGGGCACAGCGCTCTGCAGGGTGTTAGCAGAGAGTTTCCCGGGACAGTGAAACCCTATATCAGAGACACTGAGAAGAAGCCCCAATGTTCCCTCCAGGCACTTTCAGTGTGGGTGCCTTCTCCACGTGGTTCCTGGTTTCACTGCAGCTCTGAAGAGAATGTTAGCAAAGAGGTAATCGGGACAGCGCAAACAGTACTCAAAGACAGGGAGAGCAAGCTCTACATTACTCTCTTGGCACTTTGGATGTGGGACATACAGTGAGATGTTTGCTGCTTTTGCGTTTGGCTGTTGGGAGATTTACAGCACAAAGATATCTAGTTGATTTGAAGCAGTTCCGAGAAAGTCTAAGCATAATCCTCACTTTTCCCTCCTGGCACTTTCCCTGTAGGGGATACCGCAAGACATTTCTGTATATTGGGCACAGCGCTGTGCAGGGTGTTAGCAGAGACTTTCCCGGGACAGTGAAACCCTATATCAGAGACACTGAGAAGAAGCCCCAATGTTCCCTCCAGGCACTTTCAGTGTGGGTGCCTTCTCCACGTGGTTCCTGGTTTCACTGCAGCTCTGAAGAGAATGTTAGCAAAGAGGTAATCGGGACAGTGCAAACAGTACTCAAAGACAGGGAGAGCAAGCTCTCTCTTGGCACTTTGGATGTGGGACATACAGCGAGATGTTTGCTGCTTTTACATTTGGCTGTTGGGAGATTTACAGCACAAAGATATCTAGTTGATTTGAAGCAGTTCCGAGAAAGTCTAAACATAATCCTCACTTTTCCCTCCTGGCACTTTCCCTGTAGGGGATACCGCAAGACATTTCTGTATATTGGGCACAGCGCTCTGCAGGGTGTTAGCAGAGAGCTTCCCGGGACAGTGAAACCCTATATCAGAGACACTGAGAAGAAGCCCCAATGTTCCCTCCAGGCACTTTCAGTGTGGGTGCCTTCTCCACGTGGTTCCTGGTTTCACTGCAGCTCTGAAGAGAATGTTAGCAAAGAGGTAATCGGGACAGCGCAAACAGTACTCAAAGACAGGGAGAGCAAGCTCTCTCTTGGCACTTTGGATGTGGGACATACAGCGAGATGTTTGCTGCTTTTGCGTTTGGCTGTTGGGAGATTTACAGCACAAAGATATCTAGTTGATTTGAAGCAGTTCCGAGAAAGTCTAAACATAATCCTCACTTTTCCCTCCTGGCACTTTCCCTGTAGGAGATACCGCAAGACGTTTCTGTATATTGGGCACAGCGCTCTGCAGGGTGTTAGCAGAGAGTTTCCCGGGACAGTGAAACCCTATATCAGAGACACTGAGAAGAAGCCCCAATGTTCCCTCCAGGCACTTTCAGTGTGGGTGCCTTCTCCACGTGGTTCCTGGTTTCACTGCAGCTCTGAAGAGAATGTTAGCAAAGAGGTAATCGGGACAGTGCAAACAGTACTCAAAGACAGGGAGAGCAAGCTCTACATTACTCTCTTGGAACTTTGGATGTGGGACATACAGTGAGATGTTTGCTGCTTTTGCGTTTGGCTGTTGGGAGATTTACAGCACAAAGATATCTAGTTGATTTGAAGCAGTTCCGAGAAAGTCTAAGCATAATCCTCACTTTTCCCTCCTGGCACTTTCCCTGTAGGGGATACCGCAAGACATTTCTGTATATTGGGCACAGCGCTGTGCAGGGTGTTAGCAGAGACTTTCCCGGGACAGTGAAACCCTATGTCAGAGACACTGAGAAGAAGCCCCAATGTTCCCTCCAGGCACTTTCAGTGTGGGTGGCTTCTCCACGTGGTTCCTGGTTTCACTGCAGCTCTGAAGAGAATGTTAGCAAAGAGGTAATCGGGACAGTGCAAACAGTACTCAAAGACAGGGAGAGCAAGCTCTCTCTTGGCACTTTGGATGTGGGACATACAGCGAGATGTTTGCTGCTTTTACATTTGGCTGTTGGGAGATTTACAGCACAAAGATATCTAGTTGATTTGAAGCAGTTCCGAGAAAGTCTAAACATAATCCTCACTTTTCCCTCCTGGCACTTTCCCTGTAGGAGATACCGCAAGAGGTTTCTGTATATTGGGCACAGCGCTCTGCAGGGTGTTAGCAGAGAGTTTCCCGGGACAGTGAAACCCTATATCAGAGACACTGAGAAGAAGCCCCAATGTTCCCTCCAGGCACTTTCAGTGTGGGTGCCTTCTCCACGTGGTTCCTGGTTTCACTGCAGCTCTGAAGAGAATGTTAGCAAAGAGGTAATCGGGACAGTGCAAACAGTACTCAAAGACAGGGAGAGCAAGCTCTCTCTTGGCACTTTGGATGTGGGACATACAGCGAGATGTTTGCTGCTTTTGCGTTTGGCTGTTGGGAGATTTACAGCACAAAGATATCTAGTTGATTTGAAGCAGTTCCGAGAAAGTCTAAACATAATCCTCACTTTTCCCTCCTGGCACTTTCCCTGTAGGAGATACCGCAAGACGTTTCTGTATATTGGGCACAGCGCTCTGCAGGGTGTTAGCAGAGAGTTTCCCGGGACAGTGAAACCCTATATCAGAGACACTGAGAAGAAGCCCCAATGTTCCCTCCAGGCACTTTCAGTGTGGGTGCCTTCTCCACGTGGTTCCTGGTTTCACTGCAGCTCTGAAGAGAATGTTAGCAAAGAGGTAATCGGGACAGTGCAAACAGTACTCAAAGACAGGGAGAGCAAGCTCTACATTACTCTCTTGGCACTTTGGATGTGGGACATACAGCGAGATGTTTGCTGCTTTTACATTTGGCTGTTGGGAGATTTACAGCACAAAGATATCTAGTTGATTTGAAGCAGTTCCGAGAAAGTCTAAACATAATCCTCACTTTTCCCTCCTGGCACTTTCCCTGTAGGGGATACCGCAAGACGTTTCTGTATATTGGGCACAGCGCTCTGCAGGGTGTTAGCAGAGAGTTTCCCGGGACAGTGAAACCCTATATCAGAGACACTGAGAAGAAGCCCCAATGTTCCCTCCAGGCACTTTCAGTGTGGGTGGCTTCTCCACGTGGTTCCTGGTTTCACTGCAGCTCTGAAGAGAATGTTAGCAAAGAGGTAATCGGGACAGTGCAAACAGTACTCAAAGACAGGGAGAGCAAGCTCTCTCTTGGCACTTTGGATGTGGGACATACAGCGAGATGTTTGCTGCTTTTACATTTGGCTGTTGGGAGATTTACAGCACAAAGATATCTAGTTGATTTGAAGCAGTTCCGAGAAAGTCTAAACATAATCCTCACTTTTCCCTCCTGGCACTTTCCCTGTAGGAGATACTGCAAGACGTTTCTGTATATTGGGCACAGCGCTCTGCAGGGTGTTAGCAGAGAGTTTCCCGGGACAGTGAAACCCTATATCAGAGACACTGAGAAGAAGCCCCAATATTCCCTCCAGGCACTTTCAGTGTGGGTGCCTTCTCCACGTGGTTCCTGGTTTCACTGCAGCTCTGAAGAGAATGTTAGCAAAGAGGTAATCGGGACAGTGCAAACAGTACTCAAAGACAGGGAGAGCAAGCTCTCTCTTGGCACTTTGGATGTGGGACATACAGCGAGATGTTTGCTGCTTTTGCGTTTGGCTGTTGGGAGATTTACAGCACAAAGATATCTAGTTGATTTGAAGCAGTTCCGAGAAAGTCTAAACATAATCCTCACTTTTCCCTCCTGGCACTTTCCCTGTAGGAGATACCGCAAGACGTTTCTGTATATTGGGCACAGCGCTCTGCAGGGTGTTAGCAGAGAGTTTCCCGGGACAGTGAAACCCTATATCAGAGACACTGAGAAGAAGCCCCAATGTTCCCTCCAGGCACTTTCAGTGTGGGTGCCTTCTCCACGTGGTTCCTGGTTTCACTGCAGCTCTGAAGAGAATGTTAGCAAAGAGGTAATCGGGACAGTGCAAACAGTACTCAAAGACAGGGAGAGCAAGCTCTACATTACTCTCTTGGCACTTTGGATGTGGGACATACAGCGAGATGTTTGCTGCTTTTACATTTGGCTGTTGGGAGATTTACAGCACAAAGATATGTAGTTGATTTGAAGCAGTTCCGAGAAAGTCTAAACATAATCCTCACTTTTCCCTCCTGGCACTTTCCCTGTAGGGGATACCGCAAGACATTTCTGTATATTGGGCACAGCGCTCTGCAGGGTGTTAGCAGAGAGTTTCCCGGGACAGTGAAACCCTATATCAGAGACACTGAGAAGAAGCCCCAATGTTCCCTCCAGGCACTTTCAGTGTGGGTGCCTTCTCCACGTGGTTCCTGGTTTCACTGCAGCTCTGAAGAGAATGTTAGCAAAGAGGTAATCGGGACAGCGCAAACAGTACTCAAAGACAGGGAGAGCAAGCTCTCTCTTGGCACTTTGGATGTGGGACATACAGCGAGATGTTTGCTGCTTTTACATTTGGCTGTTGGGAGATTTACAGCACAAAGATATCTAGTTGATTTGAAGCAGTTCCGAGAAAGTCTAAACATAATCCTCACTTTTCCCTCCTGGCACTTTCCCTGTAGGAGATACCGCAAGACGTTTCTGTATATTGGGCACAGCGCTCTGCAGGGTGTTAGCAGAGAGTTTCCCGGGACAGTGAAACCCTATATCAGAGACACTGAGAAGAAGCCCCAATGTTCCCTCCAGGCACTTTCAGTGTGGGTGCCTTCTCCACGTGGTTCCTGGTTTCACTGCAGCTCTGAAGAGAATGTTAGCAAAGAGGTAATCGGGACAGTGCAAACAGTACTCAAAGACAGGGAGAGCAAGCTCTCTCTTGGCACTTTGGATGTGGGACATACAGCGAGATGTTTGCTGCTTTTGCGTTTGGCTGTTGGGAGATTTACAGCACAAAGATATCTAGTTGATTTGAAGCAGTTCCGAGAAAGTCTAAACATAATCCTCACTTTTCCCTCCTGGCACTTTCCCTGTAGGAGATACCGCAAGACGTTTCTGTATATTGGGCACAGCGCTCTGCAGGGTGTTAGCAGAGAGTTTCCCGGGACAGTGAAACCCTATATCAGAGACACTGAGAAGAAGCCCCAATGTTCCCTCCAGGCACTTTCAGTGTGGGTGCCTTCTCCACGTGGTTCCTGGTTTCACTGCAGCTCTGAAGAGAATGTTAGCAAAGAGGTAATCGGGACAGTGCAAACAGTACTCAAAGACAGGGAGAGCAAGCTCTACATTACTCTCTTGGCACTTTGGATGTGGGACATACAGCGAGATGTTTGCTGCTTTTACATTTGGCTGTTGGGAGATTTACAGCACAAAGATATCTAGTTGATTTGAAGCAGTTCCGAGAAAGTCTAAACATAATCCTCACTTTTCCCTCCTGGCACTTTCCCTGTAGGGGATACCGCAAGACATTTCTGTATATTGGGCACAGCGCTCTGCAGGGTGTTAGCAGAGAGTTTCCCGGGACAGTGAAACCCTATATCAGAGACACTGAGAAGAAGCCCCAATGTTCCCTCCAGGCACTTTCAGTGTGGGTGGCTTCTCCACGTGGTTCCTGGTTTCACTGCAGCTCTGAAGAGAATGTTAGCAAAGAGGTAATCGGGACAGTGCAAACAGTACTCAAAGACAGGGAGAGCAAGCTCTCTCTTGGCACTTTGGATGTGGGACATACAGCGAGATGTTTGCTGCTTTTACATTTGGCTGTTGGGAGATTTACAGCACAAAGATATCTAGTTGATTTGAAGCAGTTCCGAGAAAGTCTAAACATAATCCTCACTTTTCCCTCCTGGCACTTTCCCTGTAGGAGATACTGCAAGACGTTTCTGTATATTGGGCACAGCGCTCTGCAGGGTGTTAGCAGAGAGTTTCCCGGGACAGTGAAACCCTATATCAGAGACACTGAGAAGAAGCCCCAATATTCCCTCCAGGCACTTTCAGTGTGGGTGCCTTCTCCACGTGGTTCCTGGTTTCACTGCAGCTCTGAAGAGAATGTTAGCAAAGAGGTAATCGGGACAGTGCAAACAGTACTCAAAGACAGGGAGAGCAAGCTCTCTCTTGGCACTTTGGATGTGGGACATACAGCGAGATGTTTGCTGCTTTTGCGTTTGGCTGTTGGGAGATTTACAGCACAAAGATATCTAGTTGATTTGAAGCAGTTCCGAGAAAGTCTAAACATAATCCTCACTTTTCCCTCCTGGCACTTTCCCTGTAGGAGATACCGCAAGACGTTTCTGTATATTGGGCACAGCGCTCTGCAGGGTGTTAGCAGAGAGTTTCCCGGGACAGTGAAACCCTATATCAGAGACACTGAGAAGAAGCCCCAATGTTCCCTCCAGGCACTTTCAGTGTGGGTGCCTTCTCCACGTGGTTCCTGGTTTCACTGCAGCTCTGAAGAGAATGTTAGCAAAGAGGTAATCGGGACAGTGCAAACAGTACTCAAAGACAGGGAGAGCAAGCTCTCTCTTGGCACTTTGGATGTGGGACATACAGCGAGATGTTTGCTGCTTTTGCGTTTGGCTGTTGGGAGATTTACAGCACAAAGATATCTAGTTGATTTGAAGCAGTTCCGAGAAAGTCTAAACATAATCCTCACTTTTCCCTCCTGGCACTTTCCCTGTAGGAGATACCGCAAGACGTTTCTGTATATTGGGCACAGCGCTCTGCAGGGTGTTAGCAGAGAGTTTCCCGGGACAGTGAAACCCTATATCAGAGACACTGAGAAGAAGCCCCAATGTTCCCTCCAGGCACTTTCAGTGTGGGTGCCTTCTCCACGTGGTTCCTGGTTTCACTGCAGCTCTGAAGAGAATGTTAGCAAAGAGGTAATCGGGACAGCGCAAACAGTACTCAAAGACAGGGAGAGCAAGCTCTACATTACTCTCTTGGCACTTTGGATGTGGGACATACAGCGAGATGTTTGCTGCTTTTGCGTTTGGCTGTTGGGAGATTTACAGCACAAAGATATCTAGTTGATTTGAAGCAGTTCCGAGAAAGTCTAAGCATAATCCTCACTTTTCCCTCCTGGCACTTTCCCTGTAGGGGATACCGCAAGACATTTCTGTATATTGGGCACAGCGCTGTGCAGGGTGTTAGCAGAGACTTTCCCGGGACAGTGAAACCCTATATCAGAGACACTGAGAAGAAGCCCCAATGTTCCCTCCAGGCACTTTCAGTGTGGGTGCCTTCTCCACGTGGTTCCTGGTTTCACTGCAGCTCTGAAGAGAATGTTAGCAAAGAGGTAATCGGGACAGTGCAAACAGTACTCAAAGACAGGGAGAGCAAGCTCTCTCTTGGCACTTTGGATGTGGGACATACAGCGAGATGTTTGCTGCTTTTACATTTGGCTGTTGGGAGATTTACAGCACAAAGATATCTAGTTGATTTGAAGCAGTTCCGAGAAAGTCTAAACATAATCCTCACTTTTCCCTCCTGGCACTTTCCCTGTAGGGGATACCGCAAGACATTTCTGTATATTGGGCACAGCGCTCTGCAGGGTGTTAGCAGAGAGCTTCCCGGGACAGTGAAACCCTATATCAGAGACACTGAGAAGAAGCCCCAATGTTCCCTCCAGGCACTTTCAGTGTGGGTGCCTTCTCCACGTGGTTCCTGGTTTCACTGCAGCTCTGAAGAGAATGTTAGCAAAGAGGTAATCGGGACAGTGCAAACAGTACTCAAAGACAGGGAGAGCAAGCTCTACATTACTCTCTTGGAACTTTGGATGTGGGACATACAGTGAGATGTTTGCTGCTTTTGCGTTTGGCTGTTGGGAGATTTACAGCACAAAGATATCTAGTTGATTTGAAGCAGTTCCGAGAAAGTCTAAGCATAATCCTCACTTTTCCCTCCTGGCACTTTCCCTGTAGGGGATACCGCAAGACATTTCTGTATATTGGGCACAGCGCTGTGCAGGGTGTTAGCAGAGACTTTCCCGGGACAGTGAAACCCTATGTCAGAGACACTGAGAAGAAGCCCCAATGTTCCCTCCAGGCACTTTCAGTGTGGGTGGCTTCTCCACGTGGTTCCTGGTTTCACTGCAGCTCTGAAGAGAATGTTAGCAAAGAGGTAATCGGGACAGTGCAAACAGTACTCAAAGACAGGGAGAGCAAGCTCTCTCTTGGCACTTTGGATGTGGGACATACAGCGAGATGTTTGCTGCTTTTACATTTGGCTGTTGGGAGATTTACAGCACAAAGATATCTAGTTGATTTGAAGCAGTTCCGAGAAAGTCTAAACATAATCCTCACTTTTCCCTCCTGGCACTTTCCCTGTAGGAGATACCGCAAGAGGTTTCTGTATATTGGGCACAGCGCTCTGCAGGGTGTTAGCAGAGAGTTTCCCGGGACAGTGAAACCCTATATCAGAGACACTGAGAAGAAGCCCCAATGTTCCCTCCAGGCACTTTCAGTGTGGGTGCCTTCTCCACGTGGTTCCTGGTTTCACTGCAGCTCTGAAGAGAATGTTAGCAAAGAGGTAATCGGGACAGTGCAAACAGTACTCAAAGACAGGGAGAGCAAGCTCTCTCTTGGCACTTTGGATGTGGGACATACAGCGAGATGTTTGCTGCTTTTGCGTTTGGCTGTTGGGAGATTTACAGCACAAAGATATCTAGTTGATTTGAAGCAGTTCCGAGAAAGTCTAAACATAATCCTCACTTTTCCCTCCTGGCACTTTCCCTGTAGGAGATACCGCAAGACGTTTCTGTATATTGGGCACAGCGCTCTGCAGGGTGTTAGCAGAGAGTTTCCCGGGACAGTGAAACCCTATATCAGAGACACTGAGAAGAAGCCCCAATGTTCCCTCCAGGCACTTTCAGTGTGGGTGCCTTCTCCACGTGGTTCCTGGTTTCACTGCAGCTCTGAAGAGAATGTTAGCAAAGAGGTAATCGGGACAGTGCAAACAGTACTCAAAGACAGGGAGAGCAAGCTCTACATTACTCTCTTGGCACTTTGGATGTGGGACATACAGCGAGATGTTTGCTGCTTTTACATTTGGCTGTTGGGAGATTTACAGCACAAAGATATCTAGTTGATTTGAAGCAGTTCCGAGAAAGTCTAAACATAATCCTCACTTTTCCCTCCTGGCACTTTCCCTGTAGGGGATACCGCAAGACGTTTCTGTATATTGGGCACAGCGCTCTGCAGGGTGTTAGCAGAGAGTTTCCCGGGACAGTGAAACCCTATATCAGAGACACTGAGAAGAAGCCCCAATGTTCCCTCCAGGCACTTTCAGTGTGGGTGGCTTCTCCACGTGGTTCCTGGTTTCACTGCAGCTCTGAAGAGAATGTTAGCAAAGAGGTAATCGGGACAGTGCAAACAGTACTCAAAGACAGGGAGAGCAAGCTCTCTCTTGGCACTTTGGATGTGGGACATACAGCGAGATGTTTGCTGCTTTTACATTTGGCTGTTGGGAGATTTACAGCACAAAGATATCTAGTTGATTTGAAGCAGTTCCGAGAAAGTCTAAACATAATCCTCACTTTTCCCTCCTGGCACTTTCCCTGTAGGAGATACTGCAAGACGTTTCTGTATATTGGGCACAGCGCTCTGCAGGGTGTTAGCAGAGAGTTTCCCGGGACAGTGAAACCCTATATCAGAGACACTGAGAAGAAGCCCCAATATTCCCTCCAGGCACTTTCAGTGTGGGTGCCTTCTCCACGTGGTTCCTGGTTTCACTGCAGCTCTGAAGAGAATGTTAGCAAAGAGGTAATCGGGACAGTGCAAACAGTACTCAAAGACAGGGAGAGCAAGCTCTCTCTTGGCACTTTGGATGTGGGACATACAGCGAGATGTTTGCTGCTTTTGCGTTTGGCTGTTGGGAGATTTACAGCACAAAGATATCTAGTTGATTTGAAGCAGTTCCGAGAAAGTCTAAACATAATCCTCACTTTTCCCTCCTGGCACTTTCCCTGTAGGAGATACCGCAAGACGTTTCTGTATATTGGGCACAGCGCTCTGCAGGGTGTTAGCAGAGAGTTTCCCGGGACAGTGAAACCCTATATCAGAGACACTGAGAAGAAGCCCCAATGTTCCCTCCAGGCACTTTCAGTGTGGGTGCCTTCTCCACGTGGTTCCTGGTTTCACTGCAGCTCTGAAGAGAATGTTAGCAAAGAGGTAATCGGGACAGTGCAAACAGTACTCAAAGACAGGGAGAGCAAGCTCTACATTACTCTCTTGGCACTTTGGATGTGGGACATACAGCGAGATGTTTGCTGCTTTTACATTTGGCTGTTGGGAGATTTACAGCACAAAGATATGTAGTTGATTTGAAGCAGTTCCGAGAAAGTCTAAACATAATCCTCACTTTTCCCTCCTGGCACTTTCCCTGTAGGGGATACCGCAAGACATTTCTGTATATTGGGCACAGCGCTCTGCAGGGTGTTAGCAGAGAGTTTCCCGGGACAGTGAAACCCTATATCAGAGACACTGAGAAGAAGCCCCAATGTTCCCTCCAGGCACTTTCAGTGTGGGTGCCTTCTCCACGTGGTTCCTGGTTTCACTGCAGCTCTGAAGAGAATGTTAGCAAAGAGGTAATCGGGACAGCGCAAACAGTACTCAAAGACAGGGAGAGCAAGCTCTCTCTTGGCACTTTGGATGTGGGACATACAGCGAGATGTTTGCTGCTTTTACATTTGGCTGTTGGGAGATTTACAGCACAAAGATATCTAGTTGATTTGAAGCAGTTCCGAGAAAGTCTAAACATAATCCTCACTTTTCCCTCCTGGCACTTTCCCTGTAGGAGATACCGCAAGACGTTTCTGTATATTGGGCACAGCGCTCTGCAGGGTGTTAGCAGAGAGTTTCCCGGGACAGTGAAACCCTATATCAGAGACACTGAGAAGAAGCCCCAATGTTCCCTCCAGGCACTTTCAGTGTGGGTGCCTTCTCCACGTGGTTCCTGGTTTCACTGCAGCTCTGAAGAGAATGTTAGCAAAGAGGTAATCGGGACAGTGCAAACAGTACTCAAAGACAGGGAGAGCAAGCTCTCTCTTGGCACTTTGGATGTGGGACATACAGCGAGATGTTTGCTGCTTTTGCGTTTGGCTGTTGGGAGATTTACAGCACAAAGATATCTAGTTGATTTGAAGCAGTTCCGAGAAAGTCTAAACATAATCCTCACTTTTCCCTCCTGGCACTTTCCCTGTAGGAGATACCGCAAGACGTTTCTGTATATTGGGCACAGCGCTCTGCAGGGTGTTAGCAGAGAGTTTCCCGGGACAGTGAAACCCTATATCAGAGACACTGAGAAGAAGCCCCAATGTTCCCTCCAGGCACTTTCAGTGTGGGTGCCTTCTCCACGTGGTTCCTGGTTTCACTGCAGCTCTGAAGAGAATGTTAGCAAAGAGGTAATCGGGACAGTGCAAACAGTACTCAAAGACAGGGAGAGCAAGCTCTACATTACTCTCTTGGCACTTTGGATGTGGGACATACAGCGAGATGTTTGCTGCTTTTACATTTGGCTGTTGGGAGATTTACAGCACAAAGATATCTAGTTGATTTGAAGCAGTTCCGAGAAAGTCTAAACATAATCCTCACTTTTCCCTCCTGGCACTTTCCCTGTAGGGGATACCGCAAGACATTTCTGTATATTGGGCACAGCGCTCTGCAGGGTGTTAGCAGAGAGTTTCCCGGGACAGTGAAACCCTATATCAGAGACACTGAGAAGAAGCCCCAATGTTCCCTCCAGGCACTTTCAGTGTGGGTGGCTTCTCCACGTGGTTCCTGGTTTCACTGCAGCTCTGAAGAGAATGTTAGCAAAGAGGTAATCGGGACAGTGCAAACAGTACTCAAAGACAGGGAGAGCAAGCTCTCTCTTGGCACTTTGGATGTGGGACATACAGCGAGATGTTTGCTGCTTTTACATTTGGCTGTTGGGAGATTTACAGCACAAAGATATCTAGTTGATTTGAAGCAGTTCCGAGAAAGTCTAAACATAATCCTCACTTTTCCCTCCTGGCACTTTCCCTGTAGGAGATACTGCAAGACGTTTCTGTATATTGGGCACAGCGCTCTGCAGGGTGTTAGCAGAGAGTTTCCCGGGACAGTGAAACCCTATATCAGAGACACTGAGAAGAAGCCCCAATATTCCCTCCAGGCACTTTCAGTGTGGGTGCCTTCTCCACGTGGTTCCTGGTTTCACTGCAGCTCTGAAGAGAATGTTAGCAAAGAGGTAATCGGGACAGTGCAAACAGTACTCAAAGACAGGGAGAGCAAGCTCTCTCTTGGCACTTTGGATGTGGGACATACAGCGAGATGTTTGCTGCTTTTGCGTTTGGCTGTTGGGAGATTTACAGCACAAAGATATCTAGTTGATTTGAAGCAGTTCCGAGAAAGTCTAAACATAATCCTCACTTTTCCCTCCTGGCACTTTCCCTGTAGGAGATACCGCAAGACGTTTCTGTATATTGGGCACAGCGCTCTGCAGGGTGTTAGCAGAGAGTTTCCCGGGACAGTGAAACCCTATATCAGAGACACTGAGAAGAAGCCCCAATGTTCCCTCCAGGCACTTTCAGTGTGGGTGCCTTCTCCACGTGGTTCCTGGTTTCACTGCAGCTCTGAAGAGAATGTTAGCAAAGAGGTAATCGGGACAGTGCAAACAGTACTCAAAGACAGGGAGAGCAAGCTCTACATTACTCTCTTGGCACTTTGGATGTGGGACATACAGCGAGATGTTTGCTGCTTTTACATTTGGCTGTTGGGAGATTTACAGCACAAAGATATGTAGTTGATTTGAAGCAGTTCCGAGAAAGTCTAAACATAATCCTCACTTTTCCCTCCTGGCACTTTCCCTGTAGGGGATACCGCAAGACATTTCTGTATATTGGGCACAGCGCTCTGCAGGGTGTTAGCAGAGAGTTTCCCGGGACAGTGAAACCCTATATCAGAGACACTGAGAAGAAGCCCCAATGTTCCCTCCAGGCACTTTCAGTGTGGGTGCCTTCTCCACGTGGTTCCTGGTTTCACTGCAGCTCTGAAGAGAATGTTAGCAAAGAGGTAATCGGGACAGCGCAAACAGTACTCAAAGACAGGGAGAGCAAGCTCTCTCTTGGCACTTTGGATGTGGGACATACAGCGAGATGTTTGCTGCTTTTACATTTGGCTGTTGGGAGATTTACAGCACAAAGATATCTAGTTGATTTGAAGCAGTTCCGAGAAAGTCTAAACATAATCCTCACTTTTCCCTCCTGGCACTTTCCCTGTAGGAGATACCGCAAGACGTTTCTGTATATTGGGCACAGCGCTCTGCAGGGTGTTAGCAGAGAGTTTCCCGGGACAGTGAAACCCTATATCAGAGACACTGAGAAGAAGCCCCAATGTTCCCTCCAGGCACTTTCAGTGTGGGTGCCTTCTCCACGTGGTTCCTGGTTTCACTGCAGCTCTGAAGAGAATGTTAGCAAAGAGGTAATCGGGACAGCGCAAACAGTACTCAAAGACAGGGAGAGCAAGCTCTCTCTTGGCACTTTGGATGTGGGACATACAGCGAGATGTTTGCTGCTTTTGCGTTTGGCTGTTGGGAGATTTACAGCACAAAGATATCTAGTTGATTTGAAGCAGTTCCGAGAAAGTCTAAACATAATCCTCACTTTTCCCTCCTGGCACTTTCCCTGTAGGAGATACCGCAAGACGTTTCTGTATATTGGGCACAGCGCTCTGCAGGGTGTTAGCAGAGAGTTTCCTGGGACAGTGAAACCCTATATCAGAGACACTGAGAAGAAGCCCCAATGTTCCCTCCAGGCACTTTCAGTGTGGGTGCCTTCTCCACGTGGTTCCTGGTTTCACTGCAGCTCTGAAGAGAATGTTAGCAAAGAGGTAATCGGGACAGTGCAAACAGTACTCAAAGACAGGGAGAGCAAGCTCTACATTACTCTCTTGGCACTTTGGATGTGGGACATACAGTGAGATGTTTGCTGCTTTTGCGTTTGGCTGTTGGGAGATTTACAGCACAAAGATATCTAGTTGATTTGAAGCAGTTCCGAGAAAGTCTAAACATAATCCTCACTTTTCCCTCCTGGCACTTTCCCTGTAGGGGATACCGCAAGACATTTCTGTATATTGGGCACAGCGCTCTGCAGGGTGTTAGCAGAGAGTTTCCCGGGACAGTGAAACCCTATATCAGAGACACTGAGAAGAAGCCCCAATGTTCCCTCCAGGCACTTTCAGTGTGGGTGCCTTCTCCACGTGGTTCCTGGTTTCACTGCAGCTCTGAAGAGAATGTTAGCAAAGAGGTAATCGGGACAGCGCAAACAGTACTCAAAGACAGGGAGAGCAAGCTCTCTCTTGGCACTTTGGATGTGGGACATACAGCGAGATGTTTGCTGCTTTTGCGTTTGGCTGTTGGGAGATTTACAGCACAAAGATATCTAGTTGATTTGAAGCAGTTCCGAGAAAGTCTAAACATAATCCTCACTTTTCCCTCCTGGCACTTTCCCTGTAGGAGATACCGCAAGACGTTTCTGTATATTGGGCACAGCGCTCTGCAGGGTGTTAGCAGAGAGTTTCCCGGGACAGTGAAACCCTATATCAGAGACACTGAGAAGAAGCCCCAATGTTCCCTCCAGGCACTTTCAGTGTGGGTGCCTTCTCCACGTGGTTCCTGGTTTCACTGCAGCTCTGAAGAGAATGTTAGCAAAGAGGTAATCGGGACAGTGCAAACAGTACTCAAAGACAGGGAGAGCAAGCTATCTCTTGGCACTTTGGATGTGGGACATACAGCGAGATGTTTGCTGCTTTTACATTTGGCTGTTGGGAGATTTACAGCACAAAGATATCTAGTTGATTTGAAGCAGTTCCGAGAAAGTCTAAACATAATCCTCACTTTTCCCTCCTGGCACTTTCCCTGTAGGAGATACCGCAAGACGTTTCTGTATATTGGGCACAGCGCTCTGCAGGGTGTTAGCAGAGAGTTTCCCGGGACAGTGAAACCCTATATCAGAGACACTGAGAAGAAGCCCCAATGTTCCCTCCAGGCACTTTCAGTGTGGGTGCCTTCTCCACGTGGTTCCTGGTTTCACTGCAGCTCTGAAGAGAATGTTAGCAAAGAGGTAATCGGGACAGTGCAAACAGTACTCAAAGACAGGGAGAGCAAGCTCTCTCTTGGCACTTTGGATGTGGGACATACAGCGAGATGTTTGCTGCTTTTGCGTTTGGCTGTTGGGAGATTTACAGCACAAAGATATCTAGTTGATTTGAAGCAGTTCCGAGAAAGTCTAAACATAATCCTCACTTTTCCCTCCTGGCACTTTCCCTGTAGGAGATACCGCAAGACGTTTCTGTATATTGGGCACAGCGCTCTGCAGGGTGTTAGCAGAGACTTTCCCGGGACAGTGAAACCCTATGTCAGAGACACTGAGAAGAAGCCCCAATGTTCCCTCCAGGCACTTTCAGTGTGGGTGCCTTCTCCACGTGGTTCCTGGTTTCACTGCAGCTCTGAAGAGAATGTTAGCAAAGAGGTAATCGGGACAGTGCAAACAGTACTCAAAGACAGGGAGAGCAAGCTCTACATTACTCTCTTGGCACTTTGGATGTGGGACATACAGCGAGATGTTTGCTGCTTTTACATTTGGCTGTTGGGAGATTTACAGCACAAAGATATGTAGTTGATTTGAAGCAGTTCCGAGAAAGTCTAAACATAATCCTCACTTTTCCCTCCTGGCACTTTCCCTGTAGGGGATACCGCAAGACATTTCTGTATATTGGGCACAGCGCTCTGCAGGGTGTTAGCAGAGAGTTTCCCGGGACAGTGAAACCCTATATCAGAGACACTGAGAAGAAGCCCCAATGTTCCCTCCAGGCACTTTCAGTGTGGGTGCCTTCTCCACGTGGTTCCTGGTTTCACTGCAGCTCTGAAGAGAATGTTAGCAAAGAGGTAATCGGGACAGTGCAAACAGTACTCAAAGACAGGGAGAGCAAGCTCTACATTACTCTCTTGGCACTTTGGATGTGGGACATACAGTGAGATGTTTGCTGCTTTTGCGTTTGGCTGTTGGGAGATTTACAGCACAAAGATATCTAGTTGATTTGAAGCAGTTCCGAGAAAGTCTAAGCATAATCCTCACTTTTCCCTCCTGGCACTTTCCCTGTAGGGGATACCGCAAGACATTTCTGTATATTGGGCACAGCGCTGTGCAGGGTGTTAGCAGAGACTTTCCCGGGACAGTGAAACCCTATGTCAGAGACACTGAGAAGAAGCCCCAATGTTCCCTCCAGGCACTTTCAGTGTGGGTGGCTTCTCCACGTGGTTCCTGGTTTCACTGCAGCTCTGAAGAGAATGTTAGCAAAGAGGTAATCGGGACAGTGCAAACAGTACTCAAAGACAGGGAGAGCAAGCTCTCTCTTGGCACTTTGGATGTGGGACATACAGCGAGATGTTTGCTGCTTTTACATTTGGCTGTTGGGAGATTTACAGCACAAAGATATGTAGTTGATTTGAAGCAGTTCCGAGAAAGTCTAAACATAATCCTCACTTTTCCCTCCTGGCACTTTCCCTGTAGGAGATACCGCAAGACGTTTCTGTATATTGGGCACAGCGCTCTGCAGGGTGTTAGCAGAGAGTTTCCCGGGACAGTGAAACCCTATATCAGAGACACTGAGAAGAAGCCCCAATGTTCCCTCCAGGCACTTTCAGTGTGGGTGCCTTCTCCACGTGGTTCCTGGTTTCACTGCAGCTCTGAAGAGAATGTTAGCAAAGAGGTAATCGGGACAGTGCAAACAGTACTCAAAGACAGGGAGAGCAAGCTCTCTCTTGGCACTTTGGATGTGGGACATACAGCGAGATGTTTGCTGCTTTTGCGTTTGGCTGTTGGGAGATTTACAGCACAAAGATATCTAGTTGATTTGAAGCAGTTCCGAGAAAGTCTAAACATAATCCTCACTTTTCCCTCCTGGCACTTTCCCTGTAGGAGATACCGCAAGACGTTTCTGTATATTGGGCTCAGCGCTCTGCAGGGTGTTAGCAGAGAGTTTCCCGGGACAGTGAAACCCTATATCAGAGACACTGAGAAGAAGCCCCAATGTTCCCTCCAGGCACTTTCAGTGTGGGTGCCTTCTCCACGTGGTTCCTGGTTTCACTGCAGCTCTGAAGAGAATGTTAGCAAAGAGGTAATCGGGACAGTGCAAACAGTACTCAAAGACAGGGAGAGCAAGCTCTACATTACTCTCTTGGCACTTTGGATGTGGGACATACAGCGAGATGTTTGCTGCTTTTACATTTGGCTGTTGGGAGATTTACAGCACAAAGATATGTAGTTGATTTGAAGCAGTTCCGAGAAAGTCTAAACATAATCCTCACTTTTCCCTCCTGGCACTTTCCCTGTAGGGGATACAGCAAGACATTTCTGTATATTGGGCACAGCGCTCTGCAGGGTGTTAGCAGAGAGTTTCCCGGGACAGTGAAACCCTATATCAGAGACACTGAGAAGAAGCCCCAATGTTCCCTCCAGGCACTTTCAGTGTGGGTGCCTTCTCCACGTGGTTCCTGGTTTCACTGCAGCTCTGAAGAGAATGTTAGCAAAGAGGTAATCGGGACAGCGCAAACAGTACTCAAAGACAGGGAGAGCAAGCTCTCTCTTGGCACTTTGGATGTGGGACATACAGCGAGATGTTTGCTGCTTTTACATTTGGCTGTTGGGAGATTTACAGCACAAAGATATCTAGTTGATTTGAAGCAGTTCCGAGAAAGTCTAAACATAATCCTCACTTTTCCCTCCTGGCACTTTCCCTGTAGGAGATACCGCAAGACGTTTCTGTATATTGGGCACAGCGCTCTGCAGGGTGTTAGCAGAGAGTTTCCCGGGACAGTGAAACCCTATATCAGAGACACTGAGAAGAAGCCCCAATGTTCCCTCCAGGCACTTTCAGTGTGGGTGCCTTCTCCACGTGGTTCCTGGTTTCACTGCAGCTCTGAAGAGAATGTTAGCAAAGAGGTAATTGGGACAGTGCAAACAGTACTCAAAGACAGGGAGAGCAAGCTCTACATTACTCTCTTGGCACTTTGGATGTGGGACATACAGTGAGATGTTTGCTGCTTTTGCGTTTGGCTGTTGGGAGATTTACAGCACAAAGATATCTAGTTGATTTGAAGCAGTTCCGAGAAAGTCTAAACATAATCCTCACTTTTCCCTCCTGGCACTTTCCCTGTAGGGGATACCGCAAGACATTTCTGTATATTGGGCACAGCGCTCTGCAGGGTGTTAGCAGAGAGTTTCCCGGGACAGTGAAACCCTATATCAGAGACACTGAGAAGAAGCCCCAATGTTCCCTCCAGGCACTTTCAGTGTGGGTGCCTTCTCCACGTGGTTCCTGGTTTCACTGCAGCTCTGAAGAGAATGTTAGCAAAGAGGTAATCGGGACAGCGCAAACAGTACTCAAAGACAGGGAGAGCAAGCTCTCTCTTGGCACTTTGGATGTGGGACATACAGCGAGATGTTTGCTGCTTTTGCGTTTGGCTGTTGGGAGATTTACAGCACAAAGATATCTAGTTGATTTGAAGCAGTTCCGAGAAAGTCTAAACATAATCCTCACTTTTCCCTCCTGGCACTTTCCCTGTAGGAGATACCGCAAGACGTTTCTGTATATTGGGCACAGCGCTCTGCAGGGTGTTAGCAGAGAGTTTCCCGGGACAGTGAAACCCTATATCAGAGACACTGAGAAGAAGCCCCAATGTTCCCTCCAGGCACTTTCAGTGTGGGTGCCTTCTCCACGTGGTTCCTGGTTTCACTGCAGCTCTGAAGAGAATGTTAGCAAAGAGGTAATCGGGACAGTGCAAACAGTACTCAAAGACAGGGAGAGCAAGCTCTACATTACTCTCTTGGCACGTTGGATGTGGGACATACAGTGAGATGTTTGCTGCTTTTGCGTTTGGCTGTTGGGAGATTTACAGCACAAAGATATCTAGTTGATTTGAAGCAGTTCCGAGAAAGTCTAAGCATAATCCTCACTTTTCCCTCCTGGCACTTTCCCTGTAGGGGATACCGCAAGACATTTCTGTATATTGGGCACAGCGCTGTGCAGGGTGTTAGCAGAGACTTTCCCGGGACAGTGAAACCCTATATCAGAGACACTGAGAAGAAGCCCCAATGTTCCCTCCAGGCACTTTCAGTGTGGGTGCCTTCTCCACGTGGTTCCTGGTTTCACTGCAGCTCTGAAGAGAATGTTAGCAAAGAGGTAATCGGGACAGTGCAAACAGTACTCAAAGACAGGGAGAGCAAGCTCTCTCTTGGCACTTTGGATGTGGGACATACAGCGAGATGTTTGCTGCTTTTGCGTTTGGCTGTTGGGAGATTTACAGCACAAAGATATCTAGTTGATTTGAAGCAGTTCCGAGAAAGTCTAAACATAATCCTCACTTTTCCCTCCTAGCACTTTCCCTGTAGGAGATACCGCAAGACGTTTCTGTATATTGGGCACAGCGCTCTGCAGGGTGTTAGCAGAGAGTTTCCCGGGACAGTGAAACCCTATATCAGAGACACCGAGAAGAAGCCCCAATGTTCCCTCCAGGCACTTTCAGTGTGGGTGCCTTCTCCACGTGGTTCCTGGTTTCACTGCAGCTCTGAAGAGAATGTTAGCAAAGAGGTAATCGGGACAGTGCAAACAGTACTCAAAGACAGGGAGAGCAAGCTCTCTCTTGGCACTTTGGATGTGGGACATACAGCGAGATGTTTGCTGCTTTTGCGTTTGGCTGTTGGGAGATTTACAGCACAAAGATATCTAGTTGATTTGAAGCAGTTCCGAGAAAGTCTAAACATAATCCTCACTTTTCCCTCCTGGCACTTTCCCTGTAGGAGATACCGCAAGACGTTTCTGTATATTGGGCACAGCGCTCTGCAGGGTGTTAGCAGAGAGTTTCCCGGGACAGTGAAACCCTATATCAGAGACACCGAGAAGAAGCCCCAATGTTCCCTCCAGGCACTTTCAGTGTGGGTGCCTTCTCCACGTGGTTCCTGGTTTCACTGCAGCTCTGAAGAGAATGTTAGCAAAGAGGTAATCGGGACAGTGCAAACAGTACTCAAAGACAGGGAGAGCAAGCTCTACATTACTCTCTTGGCACTTTGGATGTGGGACATACAGCGAGATGTTTGCTGCTTTTACATTTGGCTGTTGGGAGATTTACAGCACAAAGATATCTAGTTGATTTGAAGCAGTTCCGAGAAAGTCTAAACATAATCCTCACTTTTCCCTCCTGGCACTTTCCCTGTAGGGGATACCGCAAGACATTTCTGTATATTGGGCACAGCGCTCTGCAGGGTGTTAGCAGAGAGTTTCCCGGGACAGTGAAACCCTATATCAGAGACACTGAGAAGAAGCCCCAATGTTCCCTCCAGGCACTTTCAGTGTGGGTGCCTTCTCCACGTGGTTCCTGGTTTCACTGCAGCTCTGAAGAGAATGTTAGCAAAGAGGTAATCGGGACAGCGCAAACAGTACTCAAAGACAGGGAGAGCAAGCTCTCTCTTGGCACTTTGGATGTGGGACATACAGCGAGATGTTTGCTGCTTTTACATTTGGCTGTTGGGAGATTTACAGCACAAAGATATCTAGTTGATTTGAAGCAGTTCCGAGAAAGTCTAAACATAATCCTCACTTTTCCCTCCTGGCACTTTCCCTGTAGGAGATACCGCAAGACGTTTCTGTATATTGGGCACAGCGCTCTGCAGGGTGTTAGCAGAGAGTTTCCCGGGACAGTGAAACCCTATATCAGAGACACTGAGAAGAAGCCCCAATGTTCCCTCCAGGCACTTTCAGTGTGGGTGCCTTCTCCACGTGGTTCCTGGTTTCACTGCAGCTCTGAAGAGAATGTTAGCAAAGAGGTAATCGGGACAGCGCAAACAGTACTCAAAGACAGGGAGAGCAAGCTCTCTCTTGGCACTTTGGATGTGGGACATACAGCGAGATGTTTGCTGCTTTTACATTTGGCTGTTGGGAGATTTACAGCACAAAGATATCTAGTTGATTTGAAGCAGTTCCGAGAAAGTCTAAACATAATCCCCACTTTTCCCTCCTGGCACTTTCCCTGTAGGGGATACCGCAAGACATTTCTGTATATTGGGCACAGCGCTCTGCAGGGTGTTAGCAGAGAGTTTCCCGGGACAGTGAAACCCTATATCAGAGACACTGAGAAGAAGCCCCAATGTTCCCTCCAGGCACTTTCAGTGTGGGTGCCTTCTCCACGTGGTTCCTGGTTTCACTGCAGCTCTGAAGAGAATGTTAGCAAAGAGGTAATCGGGACAGCGCAAACAGTACTCAAAGACAGGGAGAGCAAGCTCTCTCTTGGCACTTTGGATGTGGGACATACAGCGAGATGTTTGCTGCTTTTGCGTTTGGCTGTTGGGAGATTTACAGCACAAAGATATCTAGTTGATTTGAAGCAGTTCCGAGAAAGTCTAAACATAATCCTCACTTTTCCCTCCTGGCACTTTCCCTGTAGGGGATACCGCAAGACATTTCTGTATATTGGGCACAGCGCTCTGCAGGGTGTTAGCAGAGAGTTTCCCGGGACAGTGAAACCCTATATCAGAGACACTGAGAAGAAGCCCCAATGTTCCCTCCAGGCACTTTCAGTGTGGGTGCCTTCTCCACGTGGTTCCTGGTTTCACTGCAGCTCTGAAGAGAATGTTAGCAAAGAGGTAATCGGGACAGCGCAAACAGTACTCAAAGACAGGGAGAGCAAGCTCTCTCTTGGCACTTTGGATGTGGGACATACAGCGAGATGTTTGCTGCTTTTACATTTGGCTGTTGGGAGATTTACAGCACAAAGATATCTAGTTGATTTGAAGCAGTTCCGAGAAAGTCTAAACATAATCCTCACTTTTCCCTCCTGGCACTTTCCCTGTAGGAGATACCGCAAGACATTTCTGTATATTGGGCACAGCGCTCTGCAGGGTGTTAGCAGAGAGTTTCCCGGGACAGTGAAACCCTATATCAGAGACACTGAGAAGAAGCCCCAATGTTCCCTCCAGGCACTTTCAGTGTGGGTGGCTTCTCCACGTGGTTCCTGGTTTCACTGCAGCTCTGAAGAGAATGTTAGCAAAGAGGTAATCGGGACAGTGCAAACAGTACTCAAAGACAGGGAGAGCAAGCTCTACATTACTCTCTTGGCACTTTGGATGTGGGACATACAGCGAGATGTTTGCTGCTTTTACATTTGGCTGTTGGGAGATTTACAGCACAAAGATATCTAGTTGATTTGAAGCAGTTCCGAGAAAGTCTAAACATAATCCTCACTTTTCCCTCCTGGCACTTTCCCTGTAGGGGATACCGCAAGACATTTCTGTATATTGGGCACAGCGCTCTGCAGGGTGTTAGCAGAGAGTTTCCCGGGACAGTGAAACCCTATATCAGAGACACTGAGAAGAAGCCCCAATGTTCCCTCCAGGCACTTTCAGTGTGGGTGCCTTCTCCACGTGGTTCCTGGTTTCACTGCAGCTCTGAAGAGAATGTTAGCAAAGAGGTAATCGGGACAGTGCAAACAGTACTCAAAGACAGGGAGAGCAAGCTCTCTCTTGGCACTTTGGATGTGGGACATACAGCGAGATGTTTGCTGCTTTTACATTTGGCTGTTGGGAGATTTACAGCACAAAGATATCTAGTTGATTTGAAGCAGTTCCGAGAAAGTCTAAACATAATCCTCACTTTTCCCTCCTGGCACTTTCCCTGTAGGAGATACCGCAAGACGTTTCTGTATATTGGGCACAGCGCTCTGCAGGGTGTTAGCAGAGAGTTTCCCGGGACAGTGAAACCCTATATCAGAGACACTGAGAAGAAGCCCCAATATTCCCTCCAGGCACTTTCAGTGTGGGTGCCTTCTCCACGTGGTTCCTGGTTTCACTGCAGCTCTGAAGAGAATGTTAGCAAAGAGGTAATCGGGACAGTGCAAACAGTACTCAAAGACAGGGAGAGCAAGCTCTACATTACTCTCTTGGCACTTTGGATGTGGGACATACAGCGAGATGTTTGCTGCTTTTACATTTGGCTGTTGGGAGATTTACAGCACAAAGATATCTAGTTGATTTGAAGCAGATCCGAGAAAGTCTAAACATAATCCTCACTTTTCCCTCCTGGCACTTTCCCTGTAGGGGATACCGCAAGACATTTCTGTATATTGGGCACAGCGCTCTGCAGGGTGTTAGCAGAGAGTTTCCCGGGACAGTGAAACCCTATATCAGAGACACTGAGAAGAAGCCCCAATGTTCCCTCCAGGCACTTTCAGTGTGGGTGCCTTCTCCACGTGGTTCCTGGTTTCACTGCAGCTCTGAAGAGAATGTTAGCAAAGAGGTAATCGGGACAGCGCAAACAGTACTCAAAGACAGGGAGAGCAAGCTCTCTCTTGGCACTTTGGATGTGGGACATACAGCGAGATGTTTGCTGCTTTTACATTTGGCTGTTGGGAGATTTACAGCACAAAGATATCTAGTTGATTTGAAGCAGTTCCGAGAAAGTCTAAACATAATCCTCACTTTTCCCTCCTGGCACTTTCCCTGTAGGAGATACCGCAAGACGTTTCTGTATATTGGGCACAGCGCTCTGCAGGGTGTTAGCAGAGAGTTTCCCGGGACAGTGAAACCCTATATCAGAGACACTGAGAAGAAGCCCCAATGTTCCCTCCAGGCACTTTCAGTGTGGGTGCCTTCTCCACGTGGTTCCTGGTTTCACTGCAGCTCTGAAGAGAATGTTAGCAAAGAGGTAATCGGGACAGTGCAAACAGTACTCAAAGACAGGGAGAGCAAGCTCTACATTACTCTCTTGGCACGTTGGATGTGGGACATACAGTGAGATGTTTGCTGCTTTTGCGTTTGGCTGTTGGGAGATTTACAGCACAAAGATATCTAGTTGATTTGAAGCAGTTCCGAGAAAGTCTAAGCATAATCCTCACTTTTCCCTCCTGGCACTTTCCCTGTAGGGGATACCGCAAGACATTTCTGTATATTGGGCACAGCGCTGTGCAGGGTGTTAGCAGAGACTTTCCCGGGACAGTGAAACCCTATGTCAGAGACACTGAGAAGAAGCCCCAATGTTCCCTCCAGGCACTTTCAGTGTGGGTGCCTTCTCCACGTGGTTCCTGGTTTCACTGCAGCTCTGAAGAGAATGTTAGCAAAGAGGTAATCGGGACAGTGCAAACAGTACTCAAAGACAGGGAGAGCAAGCTCTCTCTTGGCACTTTGGATGTGGGACATACAGCGAGATGTTTGCTGCTTTTACATTTGGCTGTTGGGAGATTTACAGCACAAAGATATCTAGTTGATTTGAAGCAGTTCCGAGAAAGTCTAAACATAATCCTCACTTTTCCCTCCTGGCACTTTCCCTGTAGGAGATACCGCAAGACGTTTCTGTATATTGGGCACAGCGCTCTGCAGGGTGTTAGCAGAGAGTTTCCCGGGACAGTGAAACCCTATATCAGAGACACTGAGAAGAAGCCCCAATGTTCCCTCCAGGCACTTTCAGTGTGGGTGCCTTCTCCACGTGGTTCCTGGTTTCACTGCAGCTCTGAAGAGAATGTTAGCAAAGAGGTAATCGGGACAGTGCAAACAGTACTCAAAGACAGGGAGAGCAAGCTCTCTCTTGGCACTTTGGATGTGGGACATACAGCGAGATGTTTGCTGCTTTTGCGTTTGGCTGTTGGGAGATTTACAGCACAAAGATATCTAGTTGATTTGAAGCAGTTCCGAGAAAGTCTAAACATAATCCTCACTTTTCCCTCCTGGCACTTTCCCTGTAGGAGATACCGCAAGACGTTTCTGTATATTGGGCACAGCGCTCTGCAGGGTGTTAGCAGAGAGTTTCCCGGGACAGTGAAACCCTATATCAGAGACACCGAGAAGAAGCCCCAATGTTCCCTCCAGGCACTTTCAGTGTGGGTGCCTTCTCCACGTGGTTCCTGGTTTCACTGCAGCTCTGAAGAGAATGTTAGCAAAGAGGTAATCGGGACAGTGCAAACAGTACTCAAAGACAGGGAGAGCAAGCTCTACATTACTCTCTTGGCACTTTGGATGTGGGACATACAGCGAGATGTTTGCTGCTTTTACATTTGGCTGTTGGGAGATTTACAGCACAAAGATATCTAGTTGATTTGAAGCAGTTCCGAGAAAGTCTAAACATAATCCTCACTTTTCCCTCCTGGCACTTTCCCTGTAGGGGATACCGCAAGACATTTCTGTATATTGGGCACAGCGCTCTGCAGGGTGTTAGCAGAGAGTTTCCCGGGACAGTGAAACCCTATATCAGAGACACTGAGAAGAAGCCCCAATGTTCCCTCCAGGCACTTTCAGTGTGGGTGCCTTCTCCACGTGGTTCCTGGTTTCACTGCAGCTCTGAAGAGAATGTTAGCAAAGAGGTAATCGGGACAGTGCAAACAGTACTCAAAGACAGGGAGAGCAAGCTCTCTCTTGGCACTTTGGATGTGGGACATACAGCGAGATGTTTGCTGCTTTTACATTTGGCTGTTGGGAGATTTACAGCACAAAGATATCTAGTTGATTTGAAGCAGTTCCGAGAAAGTCTAAACATAATCCTCACTTTTCCCTCCTGGCACTTTCCCTGTAGGAGATACCGCAAGACGTTTCTGTATATTGGGCACAGCGCTCTGCAGGGTGTTAGCAGAAAGTTTCCCGGGACAGTGAAACCCTATATCAGAGACACTGAGAAGAAGCCCCAATGTTCCCTCCAGGCACTTTCAGTGTGGGTGCCTTCTCCACGTGGTTCCTGGTTTCACTGCAGCTCTGAAGAGAATGTTAGCAAAGAGGTAATCGGGACAGCGCAAACAGTACTCAAAGACAGGGAGAGCAAGCTCTCTCTTGGCACTTTGGATGTGGGACATACAGCGAGATGTTTGCTGCTTTTACATTTGGCTGTTGGGAGATTTACAGCACAAAGATATCTAGTTGATTTGAAGCAGTTCCGAGAAAGTCTAAACATAATCCTCACTTTTCCCTCCTGGCACTTTCCCTGTAGGAGATACCGCAAGACATTTCTGTATATTGGGCACAGCGCTCTGCAGGGTGTTAGCAGAGAGTTTCCCGGGACAGTGAAACCCTATATCAGAGACACTGAGAAGAAGCCCCAATGTTCCCTCCAGGCACTTTCAGTGTGGGTGCCTTCTCCACGTGGTTCCTGGTTTCACTGCAGCTCTGAAGAGAATGTTAGCAAAGAGGTAATCGGGACAGTGCAAACAGTACTCAAAGACAGGGAGAGCAAGCTCTCTCTTGGCACTTTGGATGTGGGACATACAGCGAGATGTTTGCTGCTTTTACATTTGGCTGTTGGGAGATTTACAGCACAAAGATATCTAGTTGATTTGAAGCAGTTCCGAGAAAGTCTAAACATAATCCTCACTTTTCCCTCCTGGCACTTTCCCTGTAGGAGATACCGCAAGACGTTTCTGTATATTGGGCACAGCGCTCTGCAGGGTGTTAGCAGAGAGTTTCCCGGGACAGTGAAACCCTATATCAGAGACACTGAGAAGAAGCCCCAATATTCCCTCCAGGCACTTTCAGTGTGGGTGCCTTCTCCACGTGGTTCCTGGTTTCACTGCAGCTCTGAAGAGAATGTTAGCAAAGAGGTAATCGGGACAGTGCAAACAGTACTCAAAGACAGGGAGAGCAAGCTCTACATTACTCTCTTGGCACTTTGGATGTGGGACATACAGCGAGATGTTTGCTGCTTTTGCGTTTGGCTGTTGGGAGATTTACAGCACAAAGATATCTAGTTGATTTGAAGCAGATCCGAGAAAGTCTAAACATAATCCTCACTTTTCCCTCCTGGCACTTTCCCTGTAGGAGATACCGCAAGACGTTTCTGTATATTGGGCACAGCGCTCTGCAGGGTGTTAGCAGAGAGTTTCCCGGGACAGTGAAACCCTATATCAGAGACACTGAGAAGAAGCCCCAATGTTCCCTCCAGGCACTTTCAGTGTGGGTGCCTTCTCCACGTGGTTCCTGGTTTCACTGCAGCTCTGAAGAGAATGTTAGCAAAGAGGTAATCGGGACAGTGCAAACAGTACTCAAAGACAGGGAGAGCAAGCTCTCTCTTGGCACTTTGGATGTGGGACATACAGCGAGATGTTTGCTGCTTTTACATTTGGCTGTTGGGAGATTTACAGCACAAAGATATCTAGTTGATTTGAAGCAGTTCCGAGAAAGTCTAAACATAATCCTCACTTTTCCCTCCTGGCACTTTCCCTGTAGGGGATACCGCAAGACGTTTCTGTATATTGGGCACAGCGCTCTGCAGGGTGTTAGCAGAGACTTTCCCGGGACAGTGAAACCCTATATCAGAGACACTGAGAAGAAGCCCCAATGTTCCCTCCAGGCACTTTCAGTGTGGGTGCCTTCTCCACGTGCTTCCTGGTTTCACTGCAGCTCTGAAGAGAATGTTAGCAAAGAGGTAATCGGGACAGTGCAAACAGTACTCAAAGACAGGGAGAGCAAGCTCTACATTACTCTCTTGGCACTTTGGATGTGGGACATACAGTGAGATGTTTGCTGCTTTTGCGTTTGGCTGTTGGGAGATTTACAGCACAAAGATATCTAGTTGTTTTGAAGCAGTTCCGAGAAAGTCTAAGCATAATCCTCACTTTTCCCTCCTGGCACTTTCCCTGTAGGGGATACCGCAAGACATTTCTGTATATTGGGCACAGCGCTGTGCAGGGTGTTAGCAGAGACTTTCCCGGGACAGTGAAACCCTATGTCAGAGACACTGAGAAGAAGCCCCAATGTTCCCTCCAGGCACTTTCAGTGTGGGTGGCTTCTCCACGTGGTTCCTGGTTTCACTGCAGCTCTGAAGAGAATGTTAGCAAAGAGGTAATCGGGACAGTGCAAACAGTACTCAAAGACAGGGAGAGCAAGCTCTCTCTTGGCACTTTGGATGTGGGACATACAGCGAGATGTTTGCTGCTTTTACATTTGGCTGTTGGGAGATTTACAGCACAAAGATATCTAGTTGATTTGAAGCAGTTCCGAGAAAGTCTAAACATAATCCTCACTTTTCCCTCCTGGCACTTTCCCTGTAGGAGATACCGCAAGACGTTTCTGTATATTGGGCACAGCGCTCTGCAGGGTGTTAGCAGAGAGTTTCCCGGGACAGTGAAACCCTATATCAGAGACACTGAGAAGAAGCCCCAATGTTCCCTCCAGGCACTTTCAGTGTGGGTGCCTTCTCCACGTGGTTCCTGGTTTCACTGCAGCTCTGAAGAGAATGTTAGCAAAGAGGTAATCGGGACAGCGCAAACAGTACTCAAAGACAGGGAGAGCAAGCTCTCTCTTGGCACTTTGGATGTGGGACATACAGCGAGATGTTTGCTGCTTTTACATTTGGCTGTTGGGAGATTTACAGCACAAAGATATCTAGTTGATTTGAAGCAGTTCCGAGAAAGTCTAAACATAATCCTCACTTTTCCCTCCTGGCACTTTCCCTGTAGGAGATACCGCAAGACGTTTCTGTATATTGGGCACAGCGCTCTGCAGGGTGTTAGCAGAGAGTTTCCCGGGACAGTGAAACCCTATATCAGAGACACTGAGAAGAAGCCCCAATGTTCCCTCCAGGCACTTTCAGTGTGGGTGCCTTCTCCACGTGGTTCCTGGTTTCACTGCAGCTCTGAAGAGAATGTTAGCAAAGAGGTAATCGGGACAGCGCAAACAGTACTCAAAGACAGGGAGAGCAAGCTCTCTCTTGGCACTTTGGATGTGGGACATACAGCGAGATGTTTGCTGCTTTTGCGTTTGGCTGTTGGGAGATTTACAGCACAAAGATATCTAGTTGATTTGAAGCAGTTCCGAGAAAGTCTAAACATAATCCTCACTTTTCCCTCCTGGCACTTTCCCTGTAGGAGATACCGCAAGACGTTTCTGTATATTGGGCACAGCGCTCTGCAGGGTGTTAGCAGAGAGTTTCCCGGGACAGTGAAACCCTATATCAGAGACACTGAGAAGAAGCCCCAATGTTCCCTCCAGGCACTTTCAGTGTGGGTGCCTTCTCCACGTGGTTCCTGGTTTCACTGCAGCTCTGAAGAGAATGTTAGCAAAGAGGTAATCGGGACAGTGCAAACAGTACTCAAAGACAGGGAGAGCAAGCTCTCTCTTGGCACTTTGGATGTGGGACATACAGCGAGATGTTTGCTGCTTTTGCGTTTCGCTGTTGGGAGATTTACAGCACAAAGATATCTAGTTGATTTGAAGCAGTTCCGAGAAAGTCTAAACATAATCCTCACTTTTCCCTCCTGGCACTTTCCCTGTAGGAGATACCGCAAGACGTTTCTGTATATTGGGCACAGCGCTCTGCAGGGTGTTAGCAGAGAGTTTCCCGGGACAGTGAAACCCTATATCAGAGACACTGAGAAGAAGCCCCAATGTTCCCTCCAGGCACTTTCAGTGTGGGTGCCTTCTCCACGTGGTTCCTGGTTTCACTGCAGCTCTGAAGAGAATGTTAGCAAAGAGGTAATCGGGACAGCGCAAACAGTACTCAAAGACAGGGAGAGCAAGCTCTCTCTTGGCACTTTGGATGTGGGACATACAGCGAGATGTTTGCTGCTTTTGCGTTTGGCTGTTGGGAGATTTACAGCACAAAGATATCTAGTTGATTTGAAGCAGTTCCGAGAAAGTCTAAACATAATCCTCACTTTTCCCTCCTGGCACTTTCCCTGTAGGAGATACCGCAAGACGTTTCTGTATATTGGGCACAGCGCTCTGCAGGGTGTTAGCAGAGAGTTTCCCGGGACAGTGAAACCCTATATCAGAGACACTGAGAAGAAGCCCCAATGTTCCCTCCAGGCACTTTCAGTGTGGGTGCCTTCTCCACGTGGTTCCTGGTTTCACTGCAGCTCTGAAGAGAATGTTAGCAAAGAGGTAATCGGGACAGTGCAAACAGTACTCAAAGACAGGGAGAGCAAGCTCTACATTACTCTCTTGGCACTTTGGATGTGGGACATACAGCGAGATGTTTGCTGCTTTTACATTTGGCTGTTGGGAGATTTACAGCACAAAGATATCTAGTTGATTTGAAGCAGTTCCGAGAAAGTCTAAACATAATCCTCACTTTTCCCTCCTGGCACTTTCCCTGTAGGAGATACCGCAAGACGTTTCTGTATATTGGGCACAGCGCTCTGCAGGGTGTTAGCAGAGAGTTTCCCGGGACAGTGAAACCCTATATCAGAGACACTGAGAAGAAGCCCCAATGTTCCCTCCAGGCACTTTCAGTGTGGGTGCCTTCTCCACGTGGTTCCTGGTTTCACTGCAGCTCTGAAGAGAATGTTAGCAAAGAGGTAATCGGGACAGCGCAAACAGTACTCAAAGACAGGGAGAGCAAGCTCTCACTTGGCACTTTGGATGTGGGACATACAGCGAGATGTTTGCTGCTTTTGCGTTTGGCTGTTGGGAGATTTACAGCACAAAGATATCTAGTTGATTTGAAGCAGTTCCGAGAAAGTCTAAACATAATCCTCACTTTTCCCTCCTGGCACTTTCCCTGTAGGAGATACCGCAAGACGTTTCTGTATATTGGGCACAGCGCTCTGCAGGGTGTTAGCAGAGAGTTTCCCGGGACAGTGAAACCCTATATCAGAGACACTGAGAAGAAGCCCCAATGTTCCCTCCAGGCACTTTCAGTGTGGGTGCCTTCTCCACGTGGTTCCTGGTTTCACTGCAGCTCTGAAGAGAATGTTAGCAAAGAGGTAATCGGGACAGTGCAAACAGTACTCAAAGACAGGGAGAGCAAGCTCTACATTACTCTCTTGGCACTTTGGATGTGGGACATACAGCGAGATGTTTGCTGCTTTTACATTTGGCTGTTGGGAGATTTACAGCACAAAGATATCTAGTTGATTTGAAGCAGTTCCGAGAAAGTCTAAACATAATCCTCACTTTTCCCTCCTGGCACTTTCCCTGTAGGGGATACCGCAAGACATTTCTGTATATTGGGCACAGCGCTCTGCAGGGTGTTAGCAGAGAGTTTCCCGGGACAGTGAAACCCTATATCAGAGACACTGAGAAGAAGCCCCAATGTTCCCTCCAGGCACTTTCAGTGTGGGTGCCTTCTCCACGTGGTTCCTGGTTTCACTGCAGCTCTGAAGAGAATGTTAGCAAAGAGGTAATCGGGACAGTGCAAACAGTACTCAAAGACAGGGAGAGCAAGCTCTACATTACTCTCTTGGCACTTTGGATGTGGGACATACAGTGAGATGTTTGCTGCTTTTGCGTTTGGCTGTTGGGAGATTTACAGCAAAAAGATATCTAGTTGATTTGAAGCAGTTCCGAGAAAGTCTAAGCATAATCCTCACTTTTCCCTCCTGGCACTTTCCCTGTAGGGGATACCGCAAGACATTTCTGTATATTGGGCACAGCGCTGTGCAGGGTGTTAGCAGAGACTTTCCCGGGACAGTGAAACCCTATGTCAGAGACACTGAGAAGAAGCCCCAATGTTCCCTCCAGGCACTTTCAGTGTGGGTGCCTTCTCCACGTGGTTCCTGGTTTCACTGCAGCTCTGAAGAGAATGTTAGCAAAGAGGTAATCGAGACAGTGCAAACAGTACTCAAAGACAGGGAGAGCAAGCTCTCTCTTGGCACTTTGGATGTGGGACATACAGCGAGATGTTTGCTGCTTTTACATTTGGCTGTTGGGAGATTTACAGCACAAAGATATCTAGTTGATTTGAAGCAGTTCCGAGAAAGTCTAAACATAATCCTCACTTTTCCCTCCTGGCACTTTCCCTGTAGGAGATACCGCAAGACGTTTCTGTATATTGGGCACAGCGCTCTGCAGGGTGTTAGCAGAGAGTTTCCCGGGACAGTGAAACCCTATATCAGAGACACTGAGAAGAAGCCCCAATGTTCCCTCCAGGCACTTTCAGTGTGGGTGCCTTCTCCACGTGGTTCCTGGTTTCACTGCAGCTCTGAAGAGAATGTTAGCAAAGAGGTAATCGGGACAGTGCAAACAGTACTCAAAGACAGGGAGAGCAAGCTCTCTCTTGGCACTTTGGATGTGGGACATACAGCGAGATGTTTGCTGCTTTTGCGTTTGGCTGTTGGGAGATTTACAGCACAAAGATATCTAGTTGATTTGAAGCAGTTCCGAGAAAGTCTAAACATAATCCTCACTTTTCCCTCCTGGCACTTTCCCTGTAGGAGATACCGCAAGACGTTTCTGTATATTGGGCACAGCGCTCTGCAGGGTGTTAGCAGAGAGTTTCCCGGGACAGTGAAACCCTATATCAGAGACACTGAGAAGAAGCCCCAATGTTCCCTCCAGGCACTTTCAGTGTGGGTGCCTTCTCCACGTGGTTCCTGGTTTCACTGCAGCTCTGAAGAGAATGTTAGCAAAGAGGTAATCGGGACAGCGCAAACAGTACTCAAAGACAGGGAGAGCAAGCTCTCTCTTGGCACTTTGGATGTGGGACATACAGCGAGATGTTTGCTGCTTTTGCGTTTGGCTGTTGGGAGATTTACAGCACAAAGATATCTAGTTGATTTGAAGCAGTTCCGAGAAAGTCTAAACATAATCCTCACTTTTCCCTCCTGGCACTTTCCCTGTAGGAGATACCGCAAGACGTTTCTGTATATTGGGCACAGCGCTCTGCAGGGTGTTAGCAGAGAGTTTCCCGGGACAGTGAAACCCTATATCAGAGACACTGAGAAGAAGCCCCAATGTTCCCTCCAGGCACTTTCAGTGTGGGTGCCTTCTCCACGTGGTTCCTGGTTTCACTGCAGCTCTGAAGAGAATGTTAGCAAAGAGGTAATCGGGACAGTGCAAACAGTACTCAAAGACAGGGAGAGCAAGCTCTACATTACTCTCTTGGCACTTTGGATGTGGGACATACAGCGAGATGTTTGCTGCTTTTACATTTGGCTGTTGGGAGATTTACAGCACAAAGATATCTAGTTGATTTGAAGCAGTTCCGAGAAAGTCTAAACATAATCCTCACTTTTCCCTCCTGGCACTTTCCCTGTAGGGGATACCGCAAGACATTTCTGTATATTGGGCACAGCGCTGTGCAGGGTGTTAGCAGAGAGTTTCCCGGGACAGTGAAACCCTATATCAGAGACACTGAGAAGAAGCCCCAATGTTCCCTCCAGGCACTTTCAGTGTGGGTGCCTTCTCCACGTGGTTCCTGGTTTCACTGCAGCTCTGAAGAGAATGTTAGCAAAGAGGTAATCGGGACAGTGCAAACAGTACTCAAAGACAGGGAGAGCAAGCTCTACATTACTCTCTTGGCACTTTGGATGTGGGACATACAGTGAGATGTTTGCTGCTTTGGCGTTTGGCTGTTGGGAGATTTACAGCACAAAGATATCTAGTTGATTTGAAGCAGTTCCGAGAAAGTCTAAGCATAATCCTCACTTTTCCCTCCTGGCACTTTCCCTGTAGGGGATACCGCAAGACATTTCTGTATATTGGGCACAGCGCTCTGCAGGGTGTTAGCAGAGACTTTCCCGGGACAGTGAAACCCTATGTCAGAGACACTGAGAAGAAGCCCCAATGTTCCCTCCAGGCACTTTCAGTGTGGGTGGCTTCTCCACGTGGTTCCTGGTTTCACTGCAGCTCTGAAGAGAATGTTAGCAAAGAGGTAATCGGGACAGTGCAAACAGTACTCAAAGACAGGGAGAGCAAGCTCTACATTACTCTCTTGGCACTTTGGATGTGGGACATACAGCGAGATGTTTGCTGCTTTTACATTTGGCTGTTGGGAGATTTACAGCACAAAGATATCTAGTTGATTTGAAGCAGTTCCGAGAAAGTCTAAACATAATCCTCACTTTTCCCTCCTGGCACTTTCCCTGTAGGGGATACCGCAAGACATTTCTGTATATTGGGCACAGCGCTCTGCAGGGTGTTAGCAGAGAGTTTCCCGGGACAGTGAAACCCTATATCAGAGACACTGAGAAGAAGCCCCAACGTTCCTTCCAGGCACTTTCAGTGTGGGTGCCTTCTCCACGTGGTTCCTGGTTTCACTGCAGCTCTGAAGAGAATGTTAGCAAAGAGGTAATCGGGACAGCGCAAACAGTACTCAAAGACAGGGAGAGCAAGCTCTCTCTTGGCACTTTGGATGTGGGACATACAGCGAGATGTTTGCTGCTTTTACATTTGGCTGTTGGGAGATTTACAGCACAAAGATATCTAGTTGATTTGAAGCAGTTCCGAGAAAGTCTAAACATAATCCTCACTTTTCCCTCCTGGCACTTTCCCTGTAGGAGATACCGCAAGACGTTTCTGTATATTGGGCACAGCGCTCTGCAGGGTGTTAGCAGAGAGTTTCCCGGGACAGTGAAACCCTATATCAGAGACACTGAGAAGAAGCCCCAATGTTCCCTCCAGGCACTTTCAGTGTGGGTGCCTTCTCCACGTGGTTCCTGGTTTCACTGCAGCTCTGAAGAGAATGTTAGCAAAGAGGTAATCGGGACAGCGCAAACAGTACTCAAAGACAGGGAGAGCAAGCTCTCTCTTGGCACTTTGGATGTGGGACATACAGCGAGATGTTTGCTGCTTTTGCGTTTGGCTGTTGGGAGATTTACAGCACAAAGATATCTAGTTGATTTGAAGCAGTTCCGAGAAAGTCTAAACATAATCCTCACTTTTCCCTCCTGGCACTTTCCCTGTAGGAGATACCGCAAGACGTTTCTGTATATTGGGCACAGCGCTCTGCAGGGTGTTAGCAGAGAGTTTCCCGGGACAGTGAAACCCTATATCAGAGACACTGAGAAGAAGCCCCAATGTTCCCTCCAGGCACTTTCAGTGTGGGTGCCTTCTCCACGTGGTTCCTGGTTTCACTGCAGCTCTGAAGAGAATGTTAGCAAAGAGGTAATCGGGACAGCGCAAACAGTACTCAAAGACAGGGAGAGCAAGCTCTCTCTTGGCACTTTGGATGTGGGACATACAGCGAGATGTTTGCTGCTTTTGCGTTTGGCTGTTGGGAGATTTACAGCACAAAGATATCTAGTTGATTTGAAGCAGTTCTGAGAAAGTCTAAACATAATCCTCACTTTTCCCTCCTGGCACTTTCCCTGTAGGAGATACCGCAAGACGTTTCTGTATATTGGGCACAGCGCTCTGCAGGGTGTTAGCAGAGAGTTTCCCGGGACAGTGAAACCCTATATCAGAGACACTGAGAAGAAGCCCCAATGTTCCCTCCAGGCACTTTCAGTGTGGGTGCCTTCTCCACGTGGTTCCTGGTTTCACTGCAGCTCTGAAGAGAATGTTAGCAAAGAGGTAATCGGGACAGTGCAAACAGTACTCAAAGAGAGGGAGAGCAAGCTCTACATTACTCTCTTGGCACTTTGGATGTGGGACATACAGCAAGATGTTTGCTGCTTTTACATTTGGCTGTTGGGAGATTTACAGCACAAAGATATCTAGTTGATTTGAAGCAGTTCCGAGAAAGTCTAAACATAATCCTCACTTTTCCCTCCTGGCACTTTCCCTGTAGGAGATACCGCAAGACGTTTCTGTATATTGGGCACAGCGCTCTGCAGGGTGTTAGCAGAGAGTTTCCCGGGACAGTGAAACCCTATATCAGAGACACTGAGAAGAAGCCCCAATGTTCCCTCCAGGCACTTTCAGTGTGGGTGCCTTCTCCACGTGGTTCCTGGTTTCACTGCAGCTCTGAAGAGAATGTTAGCAAAGAGGTAATCGGGACAGCGCAAACAGTACTCAAAGACAGGGAGAGCAAGCTCTCACTTGGCACTTTGGATGTGGGACATACAGCGAGATGTTTGCTGCTTTTGCGTTTGGCTGTTGGGAGATTTACAGCACAAAGATATCTAGTTGATTTGAAGCAGTTCCGAGAAAGTCTAAACATAATCCTCACTTTTCCCTCCTGGCACTTTCCCTGTAGGAGATACCGCAAGACGTTTCTGTATATTGGGCACAGCGCTCTGCAGGGTGTTAGCAGAGAGTTTCCCGGGACAGTGAAACCCTATATCAGAGACACTGAGAAGAAGCCCCAATGTTCCCTCCAGGCACTTTCAGTGTGGGTGCCTTCTCCACGTGGTTCCTGGTTTCACTGCAGCTCTGAAGAGAATGTTAGCAAAGAGGTAATTGGGACAGTGCAAACAGTACTCAAAGACAGGGAGAGCAAGCTCTACATTACTCTCTTGGCACTTTGGATGTGGGACATACAGCGAGATGTTTGCTGCTTTTACATTTGGCTGTTGGGAGATTTACAGCACAAAGATATCTAGTTGATTTGAAGCAGTTCCGAGAAAGTCTAAACATAATCCTCACTTTTCCCTCCTGGCACTTTCCCTGTAGGGGATACCGCAAGACATTTCTGTATATTGGGCACAGCGCTCTGCAGGGTGTTAGCAGAGAGTTTCCCGGGACAGTGAAACCCTATATCAGAGACACTGAGAAGAAGCCCCAATGTTCCCTCCAGGCACTTTCAGTGTGGGTGCCTTCTCCACGTGGTTCCTGGTTTCACTGCAGCTCTGAAGAGAATGTTAGCAAAGAGGTAATCGGGACAGTGCAAACAGTACTCAAAGACAGGGAGAGCAAGCTCTACATTACTCTCTTGGCACTTTGGATGTGGGACATACAGTGAGATGTTTGCTGCTTTTGCGTTTGGCTGTTGGGAGATTTACAGCAAAAAGATATCTAGTTGATTTGAAGCAGTTCCGAGAAAGTCTAAGCATAATCCTCACTTTTCCCTCCTGGCACTTTCCCTGTAGGGGATACCGCAAGACATTTCTGTATATTGGGCACAGCGCTGTGCAGGGTGTTAGCAGAGACTTTCCCGGGACAGTGAAACCCTATGTCAGAGACACTGAGAAGAAGCCCCAATGTTCCCTCCAGGCACTTTCAGTGTGGGTGCCTTCTCCACGTGGTTCCTGGTTTCACTGCAGCTCTGAAGAGAATGTTAGCAAAGAGGTAATCGGGACAGTGCAAACAGTACTCAAAGACAGGGAGAGCAAGCTCTCTCTTGGCACTTTGGATGTGGGACATACAGCGAGATGTTTGCTGCTTTTACATTTGGCTGTTGGGAGATTTACAGCACAAAGATATCTAGTTGATTTGAAGCAGTTCCGAGAAAGTCTAAACATAATCCTCACTTTTCCCTCCTGGCACTTTCCCTGTAGGAGATACCGCAAGACGTTTCTGTATATTGGGCACAGCGCTCTGCAGGGTGTTAGCAGAGAGTTTCCCGGGACAGTGAAACCCTATATCAGAGACACTGAGAAGAAGCCCCAATGTTCCCTCCAGGCACTTTCAGTGTGGGTGCCTTCTCCACGTGGTTCCTGGTTTCACTGCAGCTCTGAAGAGAATGTTAGCAAAGAGGTAATCGGGACAGTGCAAACAGTACTCAAAGACAGGGAGAGCAAGCTCTCTCTTGGCACTTTGGATGTGGGACATACAGCGAGATGTTTGCTGCTTTTGCGTTTGGCTGTTGGGAGATTTACAGCACAAAGATATCTAGTTGATTTGAAGCAGTTCCGAGAAAGTCTAAACATAATCCTCACTTTTCCCTCCTGGCACTTTCCCTGTAGGAGATACCGCAAGACGTTTCTGTATATTGGGCACAGCGCTCTGCAGGGTGTTAGCAGAGAGTTTCCCGGGACAGTGAAACCCTATATCAGAGACACTGAGAAGAAGCCCCAATGTTCCCTCCAGGCACTTTCAGTGTGGGTGCCTTCTCCACGTGGTTCCTGGTTTCACTGCAGCTCTGAAGAGAATGTTAGCAAAGAGGTAATCGGGACAGTGCAAACAGTACTCAAAGACAGGGAGAGCAAGCTCTCTCTTGGCACTTTGGATGTGGGACATACAGCGAGATGTTTGCTGCTTTTACATTTGGCTGTTGGGAGATTTACAGCACAAAGATATCTAGTTGATTTGAAGCAGTTCCGAGAAAGTCTAAACATAATCCTCACTTTTCCCTCCTGGCACTTTCCCTGTAGGGGATACCGCAAGACATTTCTGTATATTGGGCACAGCGCTCTGCAGGGTGTTAGCAGAGAGTTTCCCGGGACAGTGAAACCCTATATCAGAGACACTGAGAAGAAGCCCCAATGTTCCCTCCAGGCACTTTCAGTGTGGGTGCCTTCTCCACGTGGTTCCTGGTTTCACTGCAGCTCTGAAGAGAATGTTAGCAAAGAGGTAATCGGGACAGCGCAAACAGTACTCAAAGACAGGGAGAGCAAGCTCTCTCTTGGCACTTTGGATGTGGGACATACAGCGAGATGTTTGCTGCTTTTGCGTTTGGCTGTTGGGAGATTTACAGCACAAAGATATCTAGTTGATTTGAAGCAGTTCCGAGAAAGTCTAAACATAATCCTCACTTTTCCCTCCTGGCACTTTCCCTGTAGGAGATACCACAAGACGTTTCTGTATATTGGGCACAGCGCTCTGCAGGGTGTTAGCAGAGAGTTTCCCGGGACAGTGAAACCCTATATCAGAGACACTGAGAAGAAGCCCCAATGTTCCCTCCAGGCACTTTCAGTGTGGGTGCCTTCTCCACGTGGTTCCTGGTTTCACTGCAGCTCTGAAGAGAATGTTAGCAAAGAGGTAATCGGGACAGTGCAAACAGTACTCAAAGACAGGGAGAGCAAGCTCTACATTACTCTCTTGGCACTTTGGATGTGGGACATACAGCGAGATGTTTGCTGCTTTTACATTTGGCTGTTGGGAGATTTACAGCACAAAGATATCTAGTTGATTTGAAGCAGTTCCGAGAAAGTCTAAGCATAATCCTCACTTTTCCCTCCTGGCACTTTCCCTGTAGGGGATACCGCAAGACATTTCTGTATATTGGGCACAGCGCTGTGCAGGGTGTTAGCAGAGACTTTCCCGGGACAGTGAAACCCTATGTCAGAGACACTGAGAAGAAGCCCCAATGTTCCCTCCAGGCACTTTCAGTGTGGGTGGCTTCTCCACGTGGTTCCTGGTTTCACTGCAGCTCTGAAGAGAATGTTAGCAAAGAGGTAATCGGGACAGTGCAAACAGTACTCAAAGACAGGGAGAGCAAGCTCTCTCTTGGCACTTTGGATGTGGGACATACAGCGAGATGTTTGCTGCTTTTACATTTGGCTGTTGGGAGATTTACAGCACAAAGATATCTAGTTGATTTGAAGCAGTTCCGAGAAAGTCTAAACATAATCCTCACTTTTCCCTCCTGGCACTTTCCCTGTAGGAGATACCGCAAGACGTTTCTGTATATTGGGCACAGCGCTCTGCAGGGTGTTAGCAGAGAGTTTCCCGGGACAGTGAAACCCTATATCAGAGACACTGAGAAGAAGCCCCAATGTTCCCTCCAGGCACTTTCAGTGTGGGTGCCTTCTCCACGTGGTTCCTGGTTTCACTGCAGCTCTGAAGAGAATGTTAGCAAAGAGGTAATCGGGACAGTGCAAACAGTACTCAAAGACAGGGAGAGCAAGCTCTCTCTTGGCACTTTGGATGTGGGACATACAGCGAGATGTTTGCTGCTTTTGCGTTTGGCTGTTGGGAGATTTACAGCACAAAGATATCTAGTTGATTTGAAGCAGTTCCGAGAAAGTCTAAACATAATCCTCACTTTTCCCTCCTGGCACTTTCCCTGTAGGAGATACCGCAAGACGTTTCTGTATATTGGGCACAGCGCTCTGCAGGGTGTTAGCAGAGAGTTTCCCGGGACAGTGAAACCCTATATCAGAGACACTGAGAAGAAGCCCCAATGTTCCCTCCAGGCACTTTCAGTGTGGGTGCCTTCTCCACGTGGTTCCTGGTTTCACTGCAGCTCTGAAGAGAATGTTAGCAAAGAGGTAATCGGGACAGCGCAAACAGTGCTCAAAGACAGGGAGAGCAAGCTCTCTCTTGGCACTTTGGATGTGGGACATACAGCGAGATGTTTGCTGCTTTTGCGTTTGGCTGTTGGGAGATTTACAGCACAAAGATATCTAGTTGATTTGAAGCAGTTCCGAGAAAGTCTAAACATAATCCTCACTTTTCCCTCCTGGCACTTTCCCTGTAGGAGATACCGCAAGACGTTTCTGTATATTGGGCACAGCGCTCTGCAGGGTGTTAGCAGAGAGTTTCCCGGGACAGTGAAACCCTATATCAGAGACACTGAGAAGAAGCCCCAATGTTCCCTCCAGGCACTTTCAGTGTGGGTGCCTTCTCCACGTGGTTCCTGGTTTCACTGCAGCTCTGAAGAGAATGTTAGCAAAGAGGTAATCGGGACAGTGCAAACAGTACTCAAAGACAGGGAGAGCAAGCTCTACATTACTCTCTTGGCACTTTGGATGTGGGACATACAGCGAGATGTTTGCTGCTTTTACATTTGGCTGTTGGGAGATTTACAGCACAAAGATATCTAGTTGATTTGAAGCAGTTCCGAGAAAGTCTAAACATAATCCTCACTTTTCCCTCCTGGCACTTTCCCTGTAGGGGATACCGCAAGACATTTCTGTATATTGGGCACAGCGCTCTGCAGGGTGTTAGCAGAGAGTTTCCCGGGACAGTGAAACCCTATATCAGAGACACTGAGAAGAAGCCCCAATGTTCCCTCCAGGCACTTTCAGTGTGGGTGCCTTCTCCACGTGGTTCCTGGTTTCACTGCAGCTCTGAAGAGAATGTTAGCAAAGAGGTAATCGGGACAGTGCAAACAGTACTCAAAGACAGGGAGAGCAAGCTCTCTCTTGGCACTTTGGATGTGGGACATACAGCGAGATGTTTGCTGCTTTTACATTTGGCTGTTGGGAGATTTACAGCACAAAGATATCTAGTTGATTTGAAGCAGTTCCGAGAAAGTCTAAACATAATCCTCACTTTTCCCTCCTGGCACTTTCCCTGTAGGGGATACCGCAAGACGTTTCTGTATATTGGGCACAGCGCTCTGCAGGGTGTTAGCAGAGAGTTTCCCGGGACAGTGAAACCCTATATCAGAGACACTGAGAAGAAGCCCCAATGTTCCCTCCAGGCACTTTCAGTGTGGGTGCCTTCTCCACGTGGTTCCTGGTTTCACTGCAGCTCTGAAGAGAATGTTAGCAAAGAGGTAATCGGGACAGTGCAAACAGTACTCAAAGACAGGGAGAGCAAGCTCTACATTACTCTCTTGGCACTTTGGATGTGGGACATACAGCGAGATGTTTGCTGCTTTTACATTTGGCTGTTGGGAGATTTACAGCACAAAGATATCTAGTTGATTTGAAGCAGTTCCGAGAAAGTCTGAACATAATCCTCACTTTTCCCTCCTGGCACTTTCCCTGTAGGGGATACCGCAAGACATTTCTGTATATTGGGCACAGCGCTGTGCAGGGTGTTAGCAGAGAGTTTCCCGGGACAGTGAAACCCTATGTCAGAGACACTGAGAAGAAGCCCCAATGTTCCCTCCAGGCACTTTCAGTGTGGGTGCCTTCTCCACGTGGTTCCTGGTTTCACTGCAGCTCTGAAGAGAATGTTAGCAAAGAGGTAATCGGGACAGTGCAAACAGTACTCAAAGACAGGGAGAGCAAGCTCTCTCTTGGCACTTTGGATGTGGGACATACAGCGAGATGTTTGCTGCTTTTACATTTGGCTGTTGGGAGATTTACAGCACAAAGATATCTAGTTGATTTGAAGCAGTTCCGAGAAAGTCTAAACATAATCCTCACTTTTCCCTCCTGGCACTTTCCCTGTAGGGGATACCGCAAGACATTTCTGTATATTGGGCACAGCGCTCTGCAGGGTGTTAGCAGAGACTTTCCCGGGACAGTGAAACCCTATGTCAGAGACACTGAGAAGAAGCCCCAATGTTCCCTCCAGGCACTTTCAGTGTGGGTGGCTTCTCCACGTGGTTCCTGGTTTCACTGCAGCTCTGAAGAGAATGTTAGCAAAGAGGTAATCGGGACAGTGCAAACAGTACTCAAAGACAGGGAGAGCAAGCTCTCTCTTGGCACTTTGGATGTGGGACATACAGCGAGATGTTTGCTGCTTTTACATTTGGCTGTTGGGAGATTTACAGCACAAAGATATCTAGTTGATTTGAAGCAGTTCCGAGAAAGTCTAAACATAATCCTCACTTTTCCCTCCTGGCACTTTCCCTGTAGGAGATACCGCAAGACGTTTCTGTATATTGGGCACAGCGCTCTGCAGGGTGTTAGCAGAGAGTTTCCCGGGACAGTGAAACCCTATATCAGAGACACTGAGAAGAAGCCCCAATGTTCCCTCCAGGCACTTTCAGTGTGGGTGCCTTCTCCACGTGGTTCCTGGTTTCACTGCAGCTCTGAAGAGAATGTTAGCAAAGAGGTAATCGGGACAGTGCAAACAGTACTCAAAGACAGGGAGAGCAAGCTCTCTCTTGGCACTTTGGATGTGGGACATACAGCGAGATGTTTGCTGCTTTTACATTTGGCTGTTGGGAGATTTACAGCACAAAGATATCTAGTTGATTTGAAGCAGTTCCGAGAAAGTCTAAACATAATCCTCACTTTTCCCTCCTGGCACTTTCCCTGTAGGAGATACCGCAAGACGTTTCTGTATATTGGGCACAGCGCTCTGCAGGGTGTTAGCAGAGAGTTTCCCGGGACAGTGAAACCCTATATCAGAGACACTGAGAAGAAGCCCCAATGTTCCCTCCAGGCACTTTCAGTGTGGGTGCCTTCTCCACGTGGTTCCTGGTTTCACTGCAGCTCTGAAGAGAATGTTAGCAAAGAGGTAATCGGGACAGCGCAAACAGTACTCAAAGACAGGGAGAGCAAGCTCTACATTACTCTCTTGGCACTTTGGATGTGGGACATACAGCGAGATGTTTGCTGCTTTTACATTTGGCTGTTGGGAGATTTACAGCACAAAGATATCTAGTTGATTTGAAGCAGTTCCGAGAAAGTCTAAACATAATCCTCACTTTTCCCTCCTGGCACTTTCCCTGTAGGAGATACCGCAAGACGTTTCTGTATATTGGGCACAGCGCTCTGCAGGGTGTTAGCAGAGAGTTTCCCGGGACAGTGAAACCCTATATCAGAGACACTGAGAAGAAGCCCCAACGTTCCTTCCAGGCACTTTCAGTGTGGGTGCCTTCTCCACGTGGTTCCTGGTTTCACTGCAGCTCTGAAGAGAATGTTAGCAAAGAGGTAATCGGGACAGTGCAAACAGTACTCAAAGACAGGGAGAGCAAGCTCTCTCTTGGCACTTTGGATGTGGGACATACAGCGAGATGTTTGCTGCTTTTACATTTGGCTGTTGGGAGATTTACAGCACAAAGATATCTAGTTGATTTGAAGCAGTTCCGAGAAAGTCTAAACATAATCCTCACTTTTCCCTCCTGGCACTTTCCCTGTAGGAGATACCGCAAGACGTTTCTGTATATTGGGCACAGCGCTCTGCAGGGTGTTAGCAGAGAGTTTCCCGGGACAGTGAAACCCTATATCAGAGACACTGAGAAGAAGCCCCAACGTTCCTTCCAGGCACTTTCAGTGTGGGTGCCTTCTCCACGTGGTTCCTGGTTTCACTGCAGCTCTGAAGAGAATGTTAGCAAAGAGGTAATCGGGACAGTGCAAACAGTACTCAAAGAGAGGGAGAGCAAGCTCTCTCTTGGCACTTTGGATGTGGGACATACAGCGAGATGTTTGCTGCTTTTACATTTGGCTGTTGGGAGATTTACAGCACAAAGATATCTAGTTGATTTGAAGCAGTTCCGAGAAAGTCTAAACATAATCCTCACTTTTCCCTCCTGGCACTTTCCCTGTAGGAGATACCGCAAGACGTTTCTGTATATTGGGCACAGCGCTCTGCAGGGTGTTAGCAGAGAGTTTCCCGGGACAGTGAAACCCTATATCAGAGACACTGAGAAGAAGCCCCAACGTTCCTTCCAGGCACTTTCAGTGTGGGTGCCTTCTCCACGTGGTTCCTGGTTTCACTGCAGCTCTGAAGAGAATGTTAGCAAAGAGGTAATCGGGACAGTGCAAACAGTACTCAAAGACAGGGAGAGCAAGCTCTCTCTTGGCACTTTGGATGTGGGACATACAGCGAGATGTTTGCTGCTTTTACATTTGGCTGTTGGGAGATTTACAGCACAAAGATATCTAGTTGATTTGAAGCAGTTCCGAGAAAGTCTAAACATAATCCTCACTTTTCCCTCCTGGCACTTTCCCTGTAGGAGATACCGCAAGACGTTTCTGTATATTGGGCACAGCGCTCTGCAGGGTGTTAGCAGAGAGTTTCCCGGGACAGTGAAACCCTATATCAGAGACACTGAGAAGAAGCCCCAATGTTCCCTCCAGGCACTTTCAGTGTGGGTGCCTTCTCCACGTGGTTCCTGGTTTCACTGCAGCTCTGAAGAGAATGTTAGCAAAGAGGTAATCGGGACAGTGCAAACAGTACTCAAAGACAGGGAGAGCAAGCTCTACATTACTCTCTTGGCACTTTGGATGTGGGACATACAGCGAGATGTTTGCTGCTTTTACATTTGGCTGTTGGGAGATTTACAGCACAAAGATATCTAGTTGATTTGAAGCAGTTCCGAGAAAGTCTAAACATAATCCTCACTTTTCCCTCCTGGCACTTTCCCTGTAGGAGATACCGCAAGACGTTTCTGTATATTGGGCACAGCGCTCTGCAGGGTGTTAGCAGAGAGTTTCCCGGGACAGTGAAACCCTATATCAGAGACACTGAGAAGAAGCCCCAACGTTCCTTCCAGGCACTTTCAGTGTGGGTGCCTTCTCCACGTGGTTCCTGGTTTCACTGCAGCTCTGAAGAGAATGTTAGCAAAGAGGTAATCGGGACAGTGCAAACAGTACTCAAAGACAGGGAGAGCAAGCTCTCTCTTGGCACTTTGGATGTGGGACATACAGCGAGATGTTTGCTGCTTTTACATTTGGCTGTTGGGAGATTTACAGCACAAAGATATCTAGTTGATTTGAAGCAGTTCCGAGAAAGTCTAAACATAATCCTCACTTTTCCCTCCTGGCACTTTCCCTGTAGGAGATACCGCAAGACGTTTCTGTATATTGGGCACAGCGCTCTGCAGGGTGTTAGCAGAGAGTTTCCCGGGACAGTGAAACCCTATATCAGAGACACTGAGAAGAAGCCCCAACGTTCCTTCCAGGCACTTTCAGTGTGGGTGCCTTCTCCACGTGGTTCCTGGTTTCACTGCAGCTCTGAAGAGAATGTTAGCAAAGAGGTAATCGGGACAGTGCAAACAGTACTCAAAGAGAGGGAGAGCAAGCTCTCTCTTGGCACTTTGGATGTGGGACATACAGCGAGATGTTTGCTGCTTTTACATTTGGCTGTTGGGAGATTTACAGCACAAAGATATCTAGTTGATTTGAAGCAGTTCCGAGAAAGTCTAAACATAATCCTCACTTTTCCCTCCTGGCACTTTCCCTGTAGGAGATACCGCAAGACGTTTCTGTATATTGGGCACAGCGCTCTGCAGGGTGTTAGCAGAGAGTTTCCCGGGACAGTGAAACCCTATATCAGAGACACTGAGAAGAAGCCCCAACGTTCCTTCCAGGCACTTTCAGTGTGGGTGCCTTCTCCACGTGGTTCCTGGTTTCACTGCAGCTCTGAAGAGAATGTTAGCAAAGAGGTAATCGGGACAGTGCAAACAGTACTCAAAGACAGGGAGAGCAAGCTCTCTCTTGGCACTTTGGATGTGGGACATACAGCGAGATGTTTGCTGCTTTTACATTTGGCTGTTGGGAGATTTACAGCACAAAGATATCTAGTTGATTTGAAGCAGTTCCGAGAAAGTCTAAACATAATCCTCACTTTTCCCTCCTGGCACTTTCCCTGTAGGAGATACCGCAAGACGTTTCTGTATATTGGGCACAGCGCTCTGCAGGGTGTTAGCAGAGAGTTTCCCGGGACAGTGAAACCCTATATCAGAGACACTGAGAAGAAGCCCCAATGTTCCCTCCAGGCACTTTCAGTGTGGGTGCCTTCTCCACGTGGTTCCTGGTTTCACTGCAGCTCTGAAGAGAATGTTAGCAAAGAGGTAATCGGGACAGTGCAAACAGTACTCAAAGACAGGGAGAGCAAGCTCTCTCTTGGCACTTTGGATGTGGGACATACAGCGAGATGTTTGCTGCTTTTACATTTGGCTGTTGGGAGATTTACAGCACAAAGATATCTAGTTGATTTGAAGCAGTTCCGAGAAAGTCTAAACATAATCCTCACTTTTCCCTCCTGGCACTTTCCCTGTAGGAGATACCGCAAGACGTTTCTGTATATTGGGCACAGCGCTCTGCAGGGTGTTAGCAGAGAGTTTCCCGGGACAGTGAAACCCTATATCAGAGACACTGAGAAGAAGCCCCAACGTTCCTTCCAGGCACTTTCAGTGTGGGTGCCTTCTCCACGTGGTTCCTGGTTTCACAGCAGCTCTGAAGAGAATGTTAGCAAAGAGGTAATCGGGACAGTGCAAACAGTACTCAAAGACAGGGAGAGCAAGCTCTCTCTTGGCACTTTGGATGTGGGACATACAGCGAGATGTTTGCTGCTTTTACATTTGGCTGTTGGGAGATTTACAGCACAAAGATATCTAGTTGATTTGAAGCAGTTCCGAGAAAGTCTAAACATAATCCTCACTTTTCCCTCCTGGCACTTTCCCTGTAGGAGATACCGCAAGACGTTTCTGTATATTTGGCACAGCGCTCTGCAGGGTGTTAGCAGAGAGTTTCCCGGGACAGTGAAACCCTATATCAGAGACACTGAGAAGAAGCCCCAACGTTCCTTCCAGGCACTTTCAGTGTGGGTGCCTTCTCCACGTGGTTCCTGGTTTCACTGCAGCTCTGAAGAGAATGTTAGCAAAGAGGTAATCGGGACAGTGCAAACAGTACTCAAAGACAGGGAGAGCAAGCTCTCTCTTGGCACTTTGGATGTGGGACATACAGCGAGATGTTTGCTGCTTTTACATTTGGCTGTTGGGAGATTTACAGCACAAAGATATCTAGTTGATTTGAAGCAGTTCCGAGAAAGTCTAAACATAATCCTCACTTTTCCCTCCTGGCACTTTCCCTGTAGGAGATACCGCAAGACGTTTCTGTATATTGGGCACAGCGCTCTGCAGGGTGTTAGCAGAGAGTTTCCCGGGACAGTGAAACCCTATATCAGAGACACTGAGAAGAAGCCCCAATGTTCCCTCCAGGCACTTTCAGTGTGGGTGCCTTCTCCACGTGGTTCCTGGTTTCACTGCAGCTCTGAAGAGAATGTTAGCAAAGAGGTAATCGGGACAGTGCAAACAGTACTCAAAGACAGGGAGAGCAAGCTCTCTCTTGGCACTTTGGATGTGGGACATACAGCGAGATGTTTGCTGCTTTTACATTTGGCTGTTGGGAGATTTACAGCACAAAGATATCTAGTTGATTTGAAGCAGTTCCGAGAAAGTCTAAACATAATCCTCACTTTTCCCTCCTGGCACTTTCCCTGTAGGAGATACCGCAAGACGTTTCTGTATATTGGGCACAGCGCTCTGCAGGGTGTTAGCAGAGAGTTTCCCGGGACAGTGAAACCCTATATCAGAGACACTGAGAAGAAGCCCCAATGTTCCCTCCAGGCACTTTCAGTGTGGGTGCCTTCTCCACGTGGTTCCTGGTTTCACTGCAGCTCTGAAGAGAATGTTAGCAAAGAGGTAATCGGGACAGTGCAAACAGTACTCAAAGACAGGGAGAGCAAGCTCTCTCTTGGCACTTTGGATGTGGGACATACAGCGAGATGTTTGCTGCTTTTACATTTGGCTGTTGGGAGATTTACAGCACAAAGATATCTAGTTGATTTGAAGCAGTTCCGAGAAAGTCTAAACATAATCCTCACTTTTCCCTCCTGGCACTTTCCCTGTAGGAGATACCGCAAGACGTTTCTGTATATTGGGCACAGCGCTCTGCAGGGTGTTAGCAGAGAGTTTCCCGGGACAGTGAAACCCTATATCAGAGACACTGAGAAGAAGCCCCAACGTTCCTTCCAGGCACTTTCAGTGTGGGTGCCTTCTCCACGTGGTTCCTGGTTTCACAGCAGCTCTGAAGAGAATGTTAGCAAAGAGGTAATCGGGACAGTGCAAACAGTACTCAAAGACAGGGAGAGCAAGCTCTCTCTTGGCACTTTGGATGTGGGACATACAGCGAGATGTTTGCTGCTTTTACATTTGGCTGTTGGGAGATTTACAGCACAAAGATATCTAGTTGATTTGAAGCAGTTCCGAGAAAGTCTAAACATAATCCTCACTTTTCCCTCCTGGCACTTTCCCTGTAGGAGATACCGCAAGACGTTTCTGTATATTTGGCACAGCGCTCTGCAGGGTGTTAGCAGAGAGTTTCCCGGGACAGTGAAACCCTATATCAGAGACACTGAGAAGAAGCCCCAACGTTCCTTCCAGGCACTTTCAGTGTGGGTGCCTTCTCCACGTGGTTCCTGGTTTCACTGCAGCTCTGAAGAGAATGTTAGCAAAGAGGTAATCGGGACAGTGCAAACAGTACTCAAAGACAGGGAGAGCAAGCTCTCTCTTGGCACTTTGGATGTGGGACATACAGCGAGATGTTTGCTGCTTTTACATTTGGCTGTTGGGAGATTTACAGCACAAAGATATCTAGTTGATTTGAAGCAGTTCCGAGAAAGTCTAAACATAATCCTCACTTTTCCCTCCTGGCACTTTCCCTGTAGGAGATACCGCAAGACGTTTCTGTATATTGGGCACAGCGCTCTGCAGGGTGTTAGCAGAGAGTTTCCCGGGACAGTGAAACCCTATATCAGAGACACTGAGAAGAAGCCCCAATGTTCCCTCCAGGCACTTTCAGTGTGGGTGCCTTCTCCACGTGGTTCCTGGTTTCACTGCAGCTCTGAAGAGAATGTTAGCAAAGAGGTAATCGGGACAGTGCAAACAGTACTCAAAGACAGGGAGAGCAAGCTCTCTCTTGGCACTTTGGATGTGGGACATACAGCGAGATGTTTGCTGCTTTTACATTTGGCTGTTGGGAGATTTACAGCACAAAGATATCTAGTTGATTTGAAGCAGTTCCGAGAAAGTCTAAACATAATCCTCACTTTTCCCTCCTGGCACTTTCCCTGTAGGAGATACCGCAAGACGTTTCTGTATATTGGGCACAGCGCTCTGCAGGGTGTTAGCAGAGAGTTTCCCGGGACAGTGAAACCCTATATCAGAGACACTGAGAAGAAGCCCCAACGTTCCTTCCAGGCACTTTCAGTGTGGGTGCCTTCTCCACGTGGTTCCTGGTTTCACTGCAGCTCTGAAGAGAATGTTAGCAAAGAGGTAATCGGGACAGTGCAAACAGTACTCAAAGACAGGGAGAGCAAGCTCTCTCTTGGCACTTTGGATGTGGGACATACAGCGAGATGTTTGCTGCTTTTACATTTGGCTGTTGGGAGATTTACAGCACAAAGATATCTAGTTGATTTGAAGCAGTTCCGAGAAAGTCTAAACATAATCCTCACTTTTCCCTCCTGGCACTTTCCCTGTAGGAGATACCGCAAGACGTTTCTGTATATTGGGCACAGCGCTCTGCAGGGTGTTAGCAGAGAGTTTCCCGGGACAGTGAAACCCTATATCAGAGACACTGAGAAGAAGCCCCAACGTTCCTTCCAGGCACTTTCAGTGTGGGTGCCTTCTCCACGTGGTTCCTGGTTTCACTGCAGCTCTGAAGAGAATGTTAGCAAAGAGGTAATCGGGACAGTGCAAACAGTACTCAAAGACAGGGAGAGCAAGCTCTCTCTTGGCACTTTGGATGTGGGACATACAGCGAGATGTTTGCTGCTTTTACATTTGGCTGTTGGGAGATTTACAGCACAAAGATATCTAGTTGATTTGAAGCAGTTCCGAGAAAGTCTAAACATAATCCTCACTTTTCCCTCCTGGCACTTTCCCTGTAGGAGATACCGCAAGACGTTTCTGTATATTGGGCACAGCGCTCTGCAGGGTGTTAGCAGAGAGTTTCCCGGGACAGTGAAACCCTATATCAGAGACACTGAGAAGAAGCCCCAACGTTCCTTCCAGGCACTTTCAGTGTGGGTGCCTTCTCCACGTGGTTCCTGGTTTCACTGCAGCTCTGAAGAGAATGTTAGCAAAGAGGTAATCGGGACAGTGCAAACAGTACTCAAAGACAGGGAGAGCAAGCTCTCTCTTGGCACTTTGGATGTGGGACATACAGCGAGATGTTTGCTGCTTTTACATTTGGCTGTTGGGAGATTTACAGCACAAAGATATCTAGTTGATTTGAAGCAGTTCCGAGAAAGTCTAAACATAATCCTCACTTTTCCCTCCTGGCACTTTCCCTGTAGGAGATACCGCAAGACGTTTCTGTATATTGGGCACAGCGCTCTGCAGGGTGTTAGCAGAGAGTTTCCCGGGACAGTGAAACCCTATATCAGAGACACTGAGAAGAAGCCCCAACGTTCCTTCCAGGCACTTTCAGTGTGGGTGCCTTCTCCACGTGGTTCCTGGTTTCACTGCAGCTCTGAAGAGAATGTTAGCAAAGAGGTAATCGGGACAGTGCAAACAGTACTCAAAGACAGGGAGAGCAAGCTCTCTCTTGGCACTTTGGATGTGGGACATACAGCGAGATGTTTGCTGCTTTTACATTTGGCTGTTGGGAGATTTACAGCACAAAGATATCTAGTTGATTTGAAGCAGTTCCGAGAAAGTCTAAACATAATCCTCACTTTTCCCTCCTGGCACTTTCCCTGTAGGAGATACCGCAAGACGTTTCTGTATATTGGGCACAGCGCTCTGCAGGGTGTTAGCAGAGAGTTTCCCGGGACAGTGAAACCCTATATCAGAGACACTGAGAAGAAGCCCCAATGTTCCCTCCAGGCACTTTCAGTGTGGGTGCCTTCTCCACGTGGTTCCTGGTTTCACTGCAGCTCTGAAGAGAATGTTAGCAAAGAGGTAATCGGGACAGTGCAAACAGTACTCAAAGACAGGGAGAGCAAGCTCTCTCTTGGCACTTTGGATGTGGGACATACAGCGAGATGTTTGCTGCTTTTACATTTGGCTGTTGGGAGATTTACAGCACAAAGATATCTAGTTGATTTGAAGCAGTTCCGAGAAAGTCTAAACATAATCCTCACTTTTCCCTCCTGGCACTTTCCCTGTAGGAGATACCGCAAGACGTTTCTGTATATTGGGCACAGCGCTCTGCAGGGTGTTAGCAGAGAGTTTCCCGGGACAGTGAAACCCTATATCAGAGACACTGAGAAGAAGCCCCAACGTTCCTTCCAGGCACTTTCAGTGTGGGTGCCTTCTCCACGTGGTTCCTGGTTTCACAGCAGCTCTGAAGAGAATGTTAGCAAAGAGGTAATCGGGACAGTGCAAACAGTACTCAAAGACAGGGAGAGCAAGCTCTCTCTTGGCACTTTGGATGTGGGACATACAGCGAGATGTTTGCTGCTTTTACATTTGGCTGTTGGGAGATTTACAGCACAAAGATATCTAGTTGATTTGAAGCAGTTCCGAGAAAGTCTAAACATAATCCTCACTTTTCCCTCCTGGCACTTTCCCTGTAGGAGATACCGCAAGACGTTTCTGTATATTTGGCACAGCGCTCTGCAGGGTGTTAGCAGAGAGTTTCCCGGGACAGTGAAACCCTATATCAGAGACACTGAGAAGAAGCCCCAACGTTCCTTCCAGGCACTTTCAGTGTGGGTGCCTTCTCCACGTGGTTCCTGGTTTCACTGCAGCTCTGAAGAGAATGTTAGCAAAGAGGTAATCGGGACAGTGCAAACAGTACTCAAAGACAGGGAGAGCAAGCTCTCTCTTGGCACTTTGGATGTGGGACATACAGC